>NW_027257889.1:0-236110 GCF_043159975.1 Macaca nemestrina
CCCCCGCGAGGTGGGGACCAATAGCCACCCCCTCTCCCCCCCTTGGCTATTGGGAGCCGCCCCGCAGGGGGGTGAGCCACCCCCCGCGAGGTGGGGACCAATAGCCACCCCCTCTCCCCCCCCTTGGCTATTGGGAGCCGCCCCGCAGGGGGGTGAGCCACCCCCCGCGAGGTGGGGACCAATAGCCACCCCCTCTCCCCCCCTTGGCTATTGGGAGCCACCCCGCAGGGGGGTGAGCCACCCCCCGCGAGGTGGGGACCAATAGCCACCCCCTCTCCCCCCCTTGGCTATTGGGAGCCACCCCGCAGGGGGGTGAGCCACCCCCCGCGAGGTGGGGACCAATAGCCACCCCCTCTCCCCCCCTTGGCTATTGGGAGCCACCCCGCAGGGGGGTGAGCCACCCCCCGCGAGGTGGGGACCAATAGCCACCCCCTCTCCCCCCCTTGGCTATTGGGAGCCACCCCGCAGGGGGGTGAGCCACCCCCCGCGAGGTGGGGACCAATAGCCACCCCCTCTCCCCCCCTTGGCTATTGGGAGCCACCCCGCAGGGGGGTGAGCCACCCCCCGCGAGGTGGGGACCAATAGCCACCCCCTCTCCCCCCCTTGGCTATTGGGAGCCACCCCGCAGGGGGGTGAGCCACCCCCCGCGAGGTGGGGACCAATAGCCACCCCCTCTCCCCCCCTTGGCTATTGGGAGCCACCCCGCAGGGGGGTGAGCCACCCCCCGCGAGGTGGGGACCAATAGCCACCCCCTCTCCCCCCCTTGGCTATTGGGAGCCACCCCGCAGGGGGGTGAGCCACCCCCCGCGAGGTGGGGACCAATAGCCACCCCCTCTCCCCCCCTTGGCTATTGGGAGCCACCCCGCAGGGGGGTGAGCCACCCCCCGCGAGGTGGGGACCAATAGCCACCCCCTCTCCCCCCCTTGGCTATTGGGAGCCACCCCGCAGGGGGGTGAGCCACCCCCCGCGAGGTGGGGACCAATAGCCACCCCCTCTCCCCCCCTTGGCTATTGGGAGCCACCCCGCAGGGGGGTGAGCCACCCCCCGCGAGGTGGGGACCAATAGCCACCCCCTCTCCCCCCCTTGGCTATTGGGAGCCACCCCGCAGGGGGGTGAGCCACCCCCCGCGAGGTGGGGACCAATAGCCACCCCCTCTCCCCCCCTTGGCTATTGGGAGCCACCCCGCAGGGGGGTGAGCCACCCCCCGCGAGGTGGGGACCAATAGCCACCCCCTCTCCCCCCCTTGGCTATTGGGAGCCACCCCGCAGGGGGGTGAGCCACCCCCCGCGAGGTGGGGACCAATAGCCACCCCCTCTCCCCCCCTTGGCTATTGGGAGTCATTGTGGTCTCAGAGCCTGTTTTGCATAATGTGAGTAGTATTGTCTCCTCCTGTGGAAATAGTAAACTCTTTCACTGATGGGTGTGCACCTTCTTTGTATTGCTCAGGTAACAATGATATAATTAATTATTAACATCAAGTCGATTGTAATAATTATCAATAATACTGTCAATAAATATTTTCCCATAATATTGATAATTAGTTTAAGTAGATTATGATGGACGTCAAAATTAATTTTTAATAATTATGTCATTTTTAAAATTAATTTTTAATATTAATGATTGCTTTTTGCCAACATCAGTTAGTACTGATTTAAGTAACATTAATGTTGATATCATTATTTTATTATTAATAGTGTTATTATTATTTATCCTAATCATTAACATTTTTAATCAGTGTTAATGTTTAGTATCTTTATTGTCATTGTTAATGTCGATTATAATATTAATTATTATTATATATATTAATATTAATAATTAATAGTCTTATTCCTGATATCCGGTGTGGAGCAAATGATATTTCTCCAATATCGCAGAAAGTATACGTTCCTCTGTGATGTTATTCCTAATAACCAGGGGGTAGAGGATGACATAATGGAAACTACCGCAGTGTGTGTACATCCTTTCGGTCATCTTGTTCCTTCTATCCAAAGTGCGAGAGGATGATAGTACTCCCAATATCGCAAGGGGCTTGGACCTCCACTGAGATATATTCCCTCACCTCCAGCCGGGGAGAGGAAGATGGTATCCCCAATATCACAGGGTTGTGCATCCCTTTGTGATACTGTTCCTTATATCCTGGGATGGAAGATAATACTAGTGGCAACACCGCGGGGATTTTACACACCCACTGTGCTATTGTTCCAAATAATATGATATGATGCCCAGTATCACAGGGGTGGCACATCCTCCTGTGATATTGTTTCTTATATTCAAGGGGAGAGAATGCTATTACTCCCATTATCGCAGGGTTGTACACACCTCCTGTGATATGGTTCCTAATATCCCGAAGAAGAGAGCATAATATTACTCTCAATATCTCAGCGGGTGTACACCTCGTTTCTAATATTTTTCACAATATCCAAGATGGGAGAGGATGATAAGACTCCCAATATGCCAAGATGTGTACAGCCACCTGTGATATAGTTCCTAACATCCAGGTGGGGATAGGATGATATTACTGCCCATATCGCAGGAGTTGTAAAACTCCTTCGATATTTAGCCTACGATGCTGAGGGGAGTGAATGATATTACTCCCAATATCGAAGAAGGTGTACACCCCCCTGAGACACTACACCCAGTATTCACGTTGGGTGACGATGACAATATGCCCAATATCGCAAGGGATGTACACAAACCCTGGGATATTGTTCCTTATATCTAGAGTGGGAGAAGACGCTATTACTCCCAATAACGCAGGGGCTGCGGCTGTACACCCCTCCTGTGATATTGTTCTTAATATCTGAGGCAAGAGAGGATGATACTACAGCCAATATTGCAGGGGGAGTACAGCCACCCAGTGATGTTGTTCTTAATGTTCTCCACCTCCCTCCACCAGGGATATCGTTTCTAATATCCAGGGGAAGAGAGGATAACATTATGCCCAATATTGCAGGGGAGTGTGCACACCCTCTGTGATGTTGTTCCTAGTATCCAAAGGTAGAGACGGTGATGTTACTGGCCATATTGCAGGGGGTGTACATCCTTCTGTGATATCGTTTTTGACATTCAATGGGGGAGAGGATAACATGAATTCCAATGTCGCTGAAGGTGTACAGACCCCTGTGATGTAGTTCCTAATGTACAGGGAAAGAGAAGAGTATTGCTCTTAATATCGCAGGCGGTGTAACCACCCTGCCCCCTGTATGCTGTTCCTGATATGCAGCGGGGTGGAGGCTGATAGTACTCCCAATATCCCAGAAGGTGCACACACACCTGTGATATACTTCCTAATATCCAGCGGGAAAGAGGCTGATTTTACTTTCGATATCGCAGTGGGTGTACACCGCCCCCAACCCTGGGGTATCGTTCCTAATATCCAGGCGGGAAGAAGATGACATGGATGACAATATCGAAGGGGGTGGACAACTCTTCTGTGATATGGTTCCTGATATCCAGGGGGTGAATGGATGTTATTACTCCCAATAACGTAGGAAGTGTACAGCCACCCTGGGATTTTGTCCTTAATAACCACAGGGGAGAGGTGAGATTACTACCAACATTGCAAGGGGTGTACACCCTCCTGTGATATTGTTTCTTATATCCAGGAAAGGAGAAGATGGTATTACTACCAATATTGAAGAGATATACAACCCCCATGGGATATTGTTCTAAAGATACAGGTTGAAAGAGGATGAGACTCCATCCAATATAACAAGGGGTGTACATCCCACCTGTGACGTGAATCGTAAAACCTAGAAGAAGAGAGAATGACATTGCTTCCAAAAACTCACGGGGTGTACACCCACCCTGTGACATCGTTTCTGTCATCTAAAGGTAGAGATGGTGATACTTCTCCCACCACCAGAGAAGGTACACACCCCCCTGTGATATTGTTTCTCATAACTTGGGGGAGAGCATGATATTACTTCCAGTATGACAGTGGCTTGACACCGAGTCTGTGATATTGGTTCTGCACATCAACTCTGTGCCCCTCGTTTCCCATGCGTTCTCCCACACTTTTGAAACCTTGGGGAAGGCTTTGTCTTTGGGTACAGATGAAGAGACGAAGGGTCTGAGAGGTGAAGCAAGTTTGTTACTGGAAAGTGGTTCTGATCCAGACCCCAAGAGAGGTTTCTTGGATCTCACAGAAGAAAGAATTCGGGGCGAGTCCATAAAGTGAAAGCAAGTTTATTAGGAAAGAAAAGGAATAAAAGCAAGGCTACTCTGGCCAGGCACAGCGGCTCACTCCTGCAATCCTATAACTTTGGGATGCCGAGGCAGGTGGATCACCTGACGTGGTAAGTTGGAGACCAGCCTGGTCCAACATGGCAAAACCGTGTCGCCACTAAAATACAAAAGATTGACTGGGCGTGGTAGCAGGTGTCTGTAATCCCAGCTACTAGGAAGGCTGAGGCAGTAGAATCGCTTGAACCCAGGAGGTGGAGGTTGTAGTGAGCGAAGATCATGCCACTGCATTCCATTTCGGCCAACAGAGCGAGACTCCATCTCAAAAAAAAAAAAAAAAAAAAAAAGAAAAGAAAATAAAGAATGGCTGCTCCATAGGCAGAAAGGCACCAAAGGTCGCTGGTTGCCCATTTTCATAGTTATTTCTTGATCATACGCTACACAAGGGTTGGACTATTCATGAGTGTTCTAGGAAAGGGATGGGCAATTCCCAGAAATGAGAGTTTCTGCCCTCCCTTCTTCTGAGACCATGTAGGGAAACCTCCAGATGTTGCCATGGCATCTGTAAACTGTCGCGGTGCTGGTGGGAGTGTCTTGTAGTAGCTAATTCATTATAATTAGCACATAATGAGCCGTGAGGACAATCAGAGGTCACTCTCGTGGCCATCTTGGGTTTGGTAGGCTTTGGCTGACTTTACTGCAACCCGCTTTATCAGTAAAGTCTTTATGACCTGTATCTTGTACCGACCTCCTATCTCATCCTGTGACTAAGAATGCCCAGCCTCCTGGGAATGCGGCCCAGCAGGTCTCAGCCTCCCTTTACCCAGCCCCCATTCAAGATGGAGTCGCTCTGGTTCTCGTGCCTCTGACAAGTTGGCCTGGGTTGAGTGTTCCCTAGTGTGTGGTGGTTGGAGCTCTTCCTAGGAGTAAGAGGTATTGCCAGTAGGAAACAGGCCTCTGTTAGCCCGGGGGCTGGCACTCTGCCCCATTATATCGGCCTCATTTTAGTGGTGACAAAACTGGGGCTCAGAGACACCAACTCCCTCATCCCGAACCCCCAGACTGTCAGTGGTGGGCTGGGGTTTGAATGTGGGGCTTGAAGACCCATCATCTCCTCTGGTCCCCCAGACTCTGCTGCCCAAGAGGAACAGGATCCCAGGATCCAGGCCCCTCATGGCACCAGCCAGGGTGGGCGTAGATGGGGAGGCAGAAGTCCAAAGCCCGCCGGACTCTGAAGCAGGTCAGGGACCAAGAGAAACCCGGACCTACGGGCCCCACCGCAAGAAGAATGGCTGCAGGCCCGGCCCAGCGGACAGGAGGTCTGTGTCCTCAGTCAACGTGACGGCGCTTCCGGCTGCTCCAGCCAGGCCGTGCTGTCTTCACGTTTCCAATCATGCGGACTCCCCTCCAATTCCCAAACCCAACCCACAGAGACAGCGATCTGGGGTCCACGTGAGGTTTGTCAGCAGCTCTGACCCGCTGCTTCCCGCCAGCCCCGCGGCCGGTTCTGGAAAGTTCTCTGCTGCCCCCTGGTGGGGAGGCTCGAGGCAGGGCTCTGGCTGCAAGCATGGGGTCCCAGAACCTCCTGGCTCTGTCACTTCTGCTGGGTGGAAAACCAACCCAGGGCTGAAGCAGCAGATGGGTGCCTGATTCCTTATTATCAGAGCTCCGCCCAATGACAAGTCTCTCTCCGGGCCTCAGCTTCCCCTTCCATTAAACGAGGGGCTTGGGGGATACCAAGGAGGGGTAACTGCTTAGTGAGGATGGGAGGTTTCTTCTGGGGAGAGGAATACATTTTGAAACTAGATGGCGTGAGTGGTTGCACAGGACTGTGAATGTACAAATGCCACCACATTATTTGCGTTGAAATAGTTAATTGCATGCGATGTGAAAGTCACCTCATTTAAAGTGTTTAAAAGAGGGGTCTGGGAGAGTGCAGTGTATGTGAGAATCACGTGGGACACCCACAGTCTCTGAACGTCAGTTTCCTTGCGTAAACTGGCAAAGAGACCGTGTGAACTGTATTCCCTGGGGCCAAGAGATTCCAAGAAGGGAAACCTGGGATTCCTGGGACTGGGATGAGGGCCGGGGGCCGGAAGGGGAGGGGGTGGGTGGCGAGAGCTGGGGGGAAGCCCAGATAAGGCTTTCAATACTGGGTAGCAGCGTCTACACAGGCGGAGATCCTTGCATCTCACTTCCCGCAGGGCTGACCAGTGGCCAGAGGTGAGACTGGCCAGGCTCGGCCCAACCAAGTCTGGGAGCAAAGGACACTGAGTGAGGGATCCCCGGGGCCACCCTCACTGGCCTGCGGCTCTCCTGACACCACGAGAGAGCTCCAGGAGCTGACCTTGGGTCCTAATAGGGGACACCTTCCTGGCTCCAGGCTGGCAGGGTGGTGTGGTGGTCAGTGTACTGGGCTCTGCATGTCCGCCTCTACCTGCTGTGTGACGGTGGGCCAGACTCCTAACCTCTCTGTGCCTCTATTTCTTCAATGGCGAACAGGGACACTAACAGCCCCCACATCCGGGCACAGTGGCCTGAAGGTTAAAGGCAAGGGTGGCACGAGACCTACAGCAAGAACTCTGAGCAGGGAGAGCAGGGAGCTGCCCAGAGTTCAATCACCATCTCCCCTCTGGCCGCCAAGGAAACCGAGGTTCATGGTGACCTGGCCCAGGTCTGTTGGACTCACGGTCCTTCTCATCCCCAAGATCAGAGGGCTGCCACCAGGGAAGGAGCTGTCCCCTAGACACAGCCCAGGAAGCACACAGGGAAGGATGCCATGGGGACTTCGGTATGTTTTTGCAAAAAAAAAAAAAAAAAAAAACATTTATTGCTATTTGAACCCTGCTTTTATGCTTTCATTACCCAGAAAATGAGCTACGGGAGACACCAGGAGAGGCAGGAGATCATCCTCCTTGCACAAAACCCACTCCCTCGGATACTGTCCTCAGCGAGGGTGGCTGGAGGCCAACCAGGGGGCCCACCCGCAGAGTGGCAGAGGAGGTAGGTTGACCCTGTGGACGCTGAGCTCTGTGGCGAAGGTCCTGGCCTTCTGGTAGAAGAAGAGCCACTTCTCGCAGTCCAGGAGGAAGTTGTGGGAGATGGTGGCCGGCCGCGTGTAGATCTTCAGCTGTGCCTTCTTGTTGCCCAGGTCCACGGCGGCTGCCAGTGCCAGCTGGTAGTACCCGGCTGCATCAAACGGATCCTGAAGGGGACAGGTCATGGTCAGCAAAAGGGGGACTCGGAGCCCGTCTTCCCAGAGGCCGTTCCTGTGTCCAGGTCATTCCACATGTCCATCCGATGCTGGCTCACCCCATGAGCCCCGAAGCCTGTGACACTGCTGTGGTCTCAGCTGCAGGAGGTGGGGACGACCCTGACACCCCTGGAAGCCTTCCTGACTGTCCCTACGCCCCACTCACCCCAAGCCTCCTGCCCCAGTGCCACCCTCTCTGCAGGCAGTGGCTGCTTTCCCCATGGACTGAGGTCAGGGCAGATCCTGCCTGCTCTGAGAGTTCCATGCAGGACCCGTGGCTCCAAGCCACAGCAGGGGCACTGCGTTGAGTGACCCAGGCTTCCCTCTGGCCCCTGTCCATGCTGACCATTTCCAGGCCCTCCACGGGCCAGGCCAGGTACAAAACCATCTCACAGGTGTCCTCTCTGGCAATGTTCCCTGAAATATTGACGGAGTGTGACTCCCCAGACATCCACTCCCATTTTCAATGCGTCTTTGGCTCAAACTCACCATCCCTGGGTTGGGATGCCGCCTCCCAGACCTCCTCCTTCACCCTCCCATCCCCCACCCGGCTTCTCCCCAGGCACCTCCTCCACATGGCGGTCACCCAAGGGACCTCTCTAAGACCCATGCCTGGCCTGTCCCTCTTTACCATCTCAAGATGGCTCCCAGGGCCAATGACAGAGTCCAAGATGCAGCAGTCCATTCCCTCACTGCCCCGCCTCTCACACGGAGCAGGGGCGTGAGAAGGCCCCGAGTCACCGCCACCGCTCATCCAACGCCCCCCGGCCCAGCCGAACACTGGACTCTGTGCTGGGTGCATGGTTGAGCCTAACGTCCTTGCTTCCAGTCTGAGGGACCTGGGAGTGAACACTGACCACACAGGGTGGCCCGGGCTGTGGCAGAGGGAAGCCCAGGAGGCCCCAGACTCAGCCGGGTGTGGAAGGCAAAGGCTTCCTGAAGGGGTGGGGGCTTCCCAACTAAACAGGAAGGAGCCAGCCAATGCATATGTCTGTGTGTGTGCCTGTGCATGTGAATGTGCGTGTTTGTGTTCCTGTGCGTGCATGTCCCTGTGTGTGCCTGTGTGCATGCCTCTGTGTGCACGTGTGTGTGTGCGCGCCTGTGTGTGCGTGTGCCTGTGCCTGTGTGCATTTGCGTGTGCATTTCCATGTGCCTGTAGTGAGTGACAGCCTGAGCCAGTAAACACCTAATCCACCCTATTCCAGGGCTCACTCTTATGTGTAGACTAAAGGGGACCCCATTTTAGAGGCAATTGGCAAAGATGCCCATTTACCCCTGCTTCTCTGCCAGCCTTCCAGGTCCTATCCAGCCCGGCTTCTTCTCCCACTCCTCTGGGCCCTGGGTCCAGAGCCTCCTATACATGGAGGAGGGTGTAGCCTTGGAAAGACAGCCGCCATTGGATAATTCCAAGGGGACCTCCCTGTGGGAAGCTGGCCTGTGCTGACAGCATAGTCACGATGAGGCCCAGAGGGCTGTGCATAGGAAGGAAGACTGTGCATGGGAAGGAGGACTGTGCATGGGAAGGAGGACTGTGCACGGGAAGGAGGGCTGTGCACGGGAAGGAGGGCTGTGCACGGGAAGCAGGGCTGTGCATGGGAAGGAGGGCTGTGCATGGGAAGCAGGGCTGTGCATGGGAAGGAGGGCTGTGCATGGGAAGGAGGGCTGTGCATGGGAAGCAGGGCTGTGCATGGGAAGGAGGGCTGTGCATGGGAAGGAGGACTGTGCATGGGAAGGAGGGCTGTGCTACTTGGCGCTTTCCTTTCTCCTGGACAGGCGGAGTGGGCGGCAGGCTTGACCAAGAGAGATAAAGGCCTCTTCTGGGAGGCCCGTCCCCCTGGGTCCCAGGCGTGCCCCTGAGTGGTGAACAGCGTCCCCCTGGGCCTGACACTTGGCACCTCCCTATCTGGCTGGGACTTGGGAGGCCACAGAAACCACATCTGACCACCAGGTGTCGCCAGTACTGGGCGGGGGCCTCCCGGGCAGCCCCAGGCCTGCGGTGGGGTATACGGGGAAGGGTCTTAGGGCTGCCCCAGCTCCTCATGTTGTTCTAAGGCCCCCAAGATCTCGGCCCTTGGACTGGAGTGCCCTGGCCCCTCAGCCCGTAAGGAGCACTGACACGAGGCTGGTGTGATGCTAAGGAGGGGCGGTGCCCGCTGGGCAGATGGGTGGAGACACCACAGGTCTCAGTCTGCCAATCCCAGCTCTCCACCCCTGCAGGGCTGGGGGCAGAAGGAGCACAGCACCTCCCCTCGAGACACACCCGACCTAACAAGGCCTCAGCCTGGCTGGCTGGGGCCCCGCCCCACTGCACCTGCCCTGAGCTGGGGTTTCCCTGTCTGTGAACCCAATGGTAAGACACTGGTCCCACCCCACCCTTCTTGGGTGATGGGAAGATTCAAGGTGTCTCGGACTCCAGGAAGGAGTTGCTCAGTGCAGGCTGGCACCCTGGGCAGGCTTCCTAGAGGAGGCGCCAAGATTTGGGTTAGATCTTGCAACGTGGATTCAATGTGAGGATGATGCCGTCCTCTGAAATGTCACTCTCCCGACCCTGTTTTCTTTGTTAAATGCACCTTGACACTTGACTGTCAAGACTCAGCTTTGGTGTCACCTCCTCCAGGAGGGCCCCCTGACTACAATCCCCCTTCTTTACCCAGAGGCCACCATTGCCCACTCATGTGTCAGCCTCCCTGGCTGAGACTGAGTTCTTGAGGGTGGGGCCTGGACATCTGGGGAGCTAGGTTTTACCTGCTAACCTTGCCGGCTCCTCCAGCTGGGTGTAGAGCTCCAGGGAAGCCACTGGGCCATTCCTAAGGAAGGCTGGAACCCAGGCCTCTGGGGTCCGGATGGAGATCCCACTGCAAGGGGGCCAGGAACACCCCGAGCCCTGACCCTCCCCACCCACCTTCAGGTCGTAGAAGATGATGTCACCGAGCACCAGGTACACCTTCACGTAGTAGAGGGTCTCCTCGTCGAACTCCAGCGGCGAGTTGCAGAGCTAAACGGCCTTGAGGTAGAAGTGCTCCCCCAGCTTGCCATGGCCCAGCCGGTGGTGCAGGGCGGCCAGCCGGTGGTAGGCCACACGCTTGTTCGGCAGGTCCCCTGGGGTGCAGGCCAAAGGGGCAGGTGTGAGGATGTGGCTCTCTGGGGCAGGGAGGGAAGATGCCCCTCAGGAGCAGGTATACAGACCCCAGGCAGCACACGTGGCTTGTCTCCAGGCACCTGTGGTCACCTGGGCAGCTCTGGCCATTCCGTTCCAGGTTCCCAGACTCACTTTTCCATCTGCAAAGCAGAACTAATAAGGCCTGCCCCTGTCTACTGAGAGGCTTTGGCAAAGTCGGACTTGGATGGCCCAGTTCTGTGCCTACACATAGCCACCTGCCTTTGCTCACCAGGGGAGCCCAAAAGCCATGCAGTGCAGGTGCTCCCGGGCTCCCCGGCTCCAGGCAACCCACAGACGTGACATCCGACTCCTCCTGGGTGTGTCCTGACTACCTTGGGGAGTCAGCTGCACACCTACTGTGTACTGGGCCACGGGGCACAAGGCGCTGGGGCATGTGGCCTGCCTAGGGTTCCCTGTCTCTGGAGGGGGACAGATGACCCTGGCACAGCACCAGGGGATGCACGGCCTTAAGGGGCAGACTGCTGGAAGGGGAACTGGGATTTTATCAGCCAGAGAGCCATGTGGTTGATGAGGGTGGGAAGGGCACAAGAGATAGGGAATGTGCCACTCAGCCTGACACATACAGGGACCAACGAGATGCCTGGGATGTCTGGAAGGCAGAGGGCACACTGGGAGGCCCTTGTGGTCAGCAGCGGGAACAGGCAGAGGAAGCAGAGCTCAGTCAGGCAGGGAGCTCTGCACTGCGTGAGAGACCTCGGGCTGTGCCCCACAACCGGACGGGGAAGCCAGTTGGGCAGATCTGCCTGCCTGGACAGGAGACCAGGAAAATCCAGCAGCTGTTTCAGCTCCTGGCCTGCAGACCTGGAGGCTGGGCTCTGGCAAAGTGTGGGTCCTGGCAGGGCGGGGGCTCAGGGGATGTACCCAGAGTGATGCTGAGTGCTAGGGCCATGTAGGCAAACTCCAAGTCCTCCTGGGGCTCCTCCAGTGTGGCCAGCAGTGACACCAGCTTGTTGCACAGCTGTAGCTGCAGCTCCACCTTGCGGTTGCCCGTAGTCACTGCCAGGGGCAGGGCCCGGTCCTACCACACAGGCAGGTGGGGTCAGGTTTCCCGCAGCACCCACCTTGCCCAGCGCCCTCCTCAGAGCTCAAACACGTGCTTGGAGCTTCCCACACCCCAGCTACCCCTGCACCTCGACACAGCTCTGTGCTCTGGGATAACACACAGTTCAGACATCCAAGTTGGGGGCTGAAGAGTCACCTGAGGCCCATCCAGCTACACTCGACAGCCTCAGACCAGCCTCTCCCAACTGGGCACCGGGGGTCTGACTGGGGGGAGCCAGCACTCCTCTCTGCTCTAAAAACACCACATTGATCTGTGCCCAGGGCTGAGCCACACTGTGAGCTCAGAGGAAGGGAGAAGCCGTCCCTCTTCGGGGTGTATGCAGACCTGGGTCTCCCACTGATATGCTGTGTGTCCTTTGGCATGTCCCTGTGCCTCTCTGAGCCTCAGTTTCCTCATCTGGAAGATGGGGACAGGACTTCCCACTCAGGGTTGCTTGAGGTCATCAGGTACAAGGGGAGAGCCATTGTCACGTCCAGGCCCCGAGCGTTTGTCCCAGGCAGGGGCATGGTCAATATCATTCCCGGTGAGACCACTTGTAAACTCATCATGTGCATGGGTGGCCCTGCCTCCATTTGGGAGGCCTCTACCCTGCCACACCTGTGCCTCAGGCCTCCAGGTGCCCCACTGAGGCCCACCCACATCAGCCCACAGGCAAGCTCACCCGGTAGAAGGACATGCCTTCCTCCCGCTCCCAGGCCCCATTGAAGAAGATGTCTCCAGCTGCCTCAAACAGCTCCAGCCCCAGGTTGAGGTTGCCTGTGTACAGGTCCACATTCTGTGCCACCTGAAAGGAGACAGAAGTTCCCTCAAGACCCACACCTAGCGAGGTGGCTACGCGCACCTTTGCTAGGCTCCTTCCTCTCACACACTACAGGTACACTTGAGCATTTTTCAGACCCTGTGCATTAGGGCTGCCCCCACCACTGGCATGAGGACAATGAACTGATGCTCCTGAGTGCCAGGAGGTGACTGAGCAGCTGCAGCCCAGGAGCCCGACACCTGTGAATCCTACCAACAGGGCTAGCCCTAGCCCACTCCCCCTGCACTCAAAGGAGTCTCCGTGGCCCCCAGATTGCTGGGAGCCTAGCCCCTGGCTCCTTTCTGCGTTGCCACATCCCTGCCACATCAGCAGTGTTTGTGGGTGGGCCTGGTCCCCTCTTGGCCATGAGCTCTTCTTCCCTCTCCTCAGCTCAAGGAGGTATATAGCAGGTGCTCAATAATGAAAGCTTCATCAGGCTCGTGGGCTTCACAATTTGTTCCAGATCACACTGTGTTTGGGAAAGCCTCTGAAAACAGCCACTATGATAGATTCATTTTATAAGGAGATGTGCCACATGTCGCTTGGAGCAAGTTCTTCTGTGTGTTAATTGAGTGGTCACATTATTTGAGCATGTGCTGTATACCAGCAGGTGCTGTGCACTGTGGGGGGCCGCGCCTCTGCCCTCAGGGAGAAGATGCTGGCCACCGGGGGAGGATGTGAGGGAACCAGTTGGAGGGAGGGAAAAGGCACACAACAGGTGCTCAGCAGTGGCTTAGGAATGAGTGGATGGATGGATGAATGGATGAGGAGATGTAGACACATGGATGGATGGAAGGGTGTGTGGATAGATGAATGCTTGGATGGATGGATGGATGGATGGATGGATGGATGGATGGATGGATGGATGGATGGATGGGTGTGTGGATAGATGAATACTTGGATGGATGGATGGATGGATGGATGGATGGATGGATGGATGGATGGATGGATGGGTGGGTGGGTGGAATGATGTGTGTATGTATGTATGCGTGGGTAGATAATGTATGGATGGGTGGAGGGTAGATGATGTATGTACATGTGGATGGATAGATGGTGGATAGACGAATGTATGGATAAACAAATGGACAGATAGATGTATGGAGGGATGGATTAATAGGTAGATTGGTGGGTAGATGGATAAATGATGGATGGATGAATGGACGAACAGGTGAATGGATGGATGGGTGAAAGGATGGATGATGGATGGATGGATGATGGATGGATGGATGGGTGAATGGATGGGTGGGTGGATGAATGGATGGGTGGATGAATGGATGGATGATGGATGGATGGATGGAAGGATGAACAGGTGAATGGATGGATGATGGAAGTATGGATGGATGATGGATGGATGGATAAATGGATGGATGATGGATGATAGATGATGGATGGATGGATGGATGGATGATTGATGGATGGAAGGATGAACAGGTGAATGGACGGATGATGGAAGGATCAATGGACGGATGGATGGATGAACAGATGAATGGATGGATAGACCGGTGAATGGGTGGATGATAAAAGGATGGATGAATGATGGATGGATGAATGGATAGATGGATGAATGATGGATGGATGGAAGGATGAACAGGAGGTGAGCGGATGGATGATGGAAGGAGGGATGGATGATGGATGAATGGATACATGGATGAATGGACAGATGGATGGATGGAAGGATGAACAGGAGGCAAGTGGATGGATGATGAAGTATGGATGATAGATGCATTCATAATGGATGAATGGATGGATGGATGGATGGATGGAAGGATGGATGGATGATGGATGGATGGATGGATGGATGGAAGGATGGATGGATGATGGAAGGATGGATAGATGATGGAAGGATGAATGGATGGATGGATGTACAGCTGAAAAAGTGAATGGATGGATACACGGGTGAATGGATGGATGATAAATGGATGGATGAACGATGGAAGAATGGACACGAATGGATGATGGATGCATGGATGGATAAATGGAAAGATGGATTGATGGAAGGATGAACAGATGAATGCATGGATGATGGAAGAATAGATGGATGGATGGATGGATGAAAAGTGAATGGATGGATACATGGGTGAATGGATGGATGATAAAAAGATGAATGATGAATGAATAGATGGACAGGTGAATGGATGGATCATGGATGGATGGAAGATGGTTGGATGGATAGAAGGATGAACAGCTGAATGGATGGATAATGGAAAGATGGATGGAAAGATGGATGAAAGGATGGATGGATGGAAGGATGGAAGGATGGAAGGATGGATGGATGAATGGATGGACGAACAGGTGAATGGATGGATGAAGAAATGAATAGATTAATGAATGATGGATGGATGGATAGAAGGATGAACAGTTGGATTGATGATGGAAAGATAGATGGAAGGATGGATGGATGGATGAACAGGTGAATGGATGGATAAAAAGATGGATGGATGATGGATGATGGATGGATGGATGATGGATGGGTGGAAAGACGAACAGATGAATGGATGGATGATGGAAGGATGGATGGATGGATGGACCCACAGGTGTATGGGAAGATGATGGAAGAATGGATGGATGGATGGATGGATGATGGATGGATGGAAGGATGAACAGGTGGATGGATGATGGATGGATGGATGGACAGATAGATGGATGATGGAGGGATGGATGGACGAAGGGATGGATGGATAGATGATGGATGGATGGACGGAAGGATGGATGATGGATGGATGGATGGGTGAATGGATGGGTGGATGGATGATGGATGGGTGGATGAATGGATGGGTGGATGAATGGATGGATGATGGATGGATGGAAGGATGAACAGGTGAATGGATGGATGATGGAAGTATGGATGGATGATGGATGGATGGATAAATGGATGGATGATGGATGATAGATGATGGATGGATGGATGGATGGATGATTGATGGATGGAAGGATGAACAGGTGAATGGACGGATGATGGAAGGATCAATGGACGGATGGATGGATGAACAGATGAATGGATGGATAGACCGGTGAATGGGTGGATGATAAAAGGATGGATGAATGATGGATGGATGGAAGGATGAACAGGAGGTGAGCGGATGGATGATGGAAGGAGGGATGGATGATGGATGAATGGATATATGGATGAATGGACAGATGGATGGATGGAAGGATGAACAGGAGGCAAGTGGATGGATGATGAAGTATGGATGATAGATGCATTCATAATGGATGAATGGATGGATGGATGGATGGATGGAAGGATGGATGGATGATGGAAGGATGGATAGATGATGGAAGGATGAATGGATGGATGGATGTACAGATGAAAAAGTGAATGGATACACGGGTGAATGGATGGATGATAAATGGATGGATGAACGATGGATGGAAGAATGGACACGAATGGATGATGGATGCATGGATGGATAAATGGAAAGATGGATTGATGGAAGGATGAACAGATGAATGCATGGATGATGGAAGAATAGATGGATGGATGGATGGATGAAAAGTGAATGGATGGATACATGGGTGAATGGATGGATGATAAAAAGATGAATGATGAATGAATAGATGGACAGGTGAATGGATGGATCATGGATGGATGGAAGATGGTTGGATGGATAGAAGGATGAACAGCTGAATGGATGGATAATGGAAAGATGGATGGAAAGATGGATGAAAGGATGGATGGATGGATGGATGGAAGGATGGAAGGATGGAAGGATGGATGGATGAATGGATGGACGAACAGGTGAATGGATGAAGAAATGAATAGATTAATGAATGATGGATGGATGGATGGATAGAAGGATGAACAGTTGGATTGATGATGGAAAGATAGATGGAAGGATGGATGGATGGATGAACAGGTGAATGGATGGATAAAAAGATGGATGGATGATGGATGATGGATGGATGGATGATGGATGGGTGGAAAGACGAACAGATGAATGGATGGATGATGGAAGGATGGATGGATGGATGGACCCACAGGTGTATGGGAAGATGATGGAAGAATGGATGGATGGATGGATGGATGGATGGATGATGGATGGATGGAAGGATGAACAGGTGGATGGATGATGGATGGATGGATGGACAGATAGATGGATGATGGAGGGATGGAAGGACGAAGGGATGGATGGATAGATGATGGATGGATGGACGGAAGGATGGATGATGGATGGATGGATGATGGATGGATGGATGGAAGGACCCACAGGTGTATGGGAAGATGATGGAAGAATGGATGGATGGATGGTGGATGGATGGATGGAAGGATGAACAGGTAAATAGATAGATGACGGAAGGATGAATGGATGGGTGGATGGACAGGTGAATGGATGGATAAACGGGTGAATAGATGGATGATAAAAGGATGGATGAATGATGGATGGATGAAAGGACAGATGGATGGATGATGGATGGATGGATGGAAGGATGAACAGGTAAATAGATGATGGAAGGATGAATGGATGGGTGGATGGACAGAGAGTGAACAGCACAGGGGTCGTCCTGCATCCCTTGCCACCCCCCTGATGTACAGGTCCACCAGCTCACTCTGTCGCAGGATGTAATAGATCTTCCCTGCTTGCAGCCAGGCATGTGCCTCCTTCTCTTTCTTCTGGAGGTCAATGAAAATTCCCAGACTTCGTTTGGTGTAGTCCAGAGAGGATTTGTAGGCCCTGGAATCACAGAACAAGGGCTCTCATCCTCCTGGAACCAGTCTGCCTCCTCTCGTGGGTCTGGTGACAGATGAATCTGGAATGTGGGGACTGGGAACGGCCCTCTTGTATGTGCAGTGTTCTGCCCTTCCCAGGCTGCTGGGAGGGCCAGGGTGAACACACACGGCATGGAAAAGATGAAGGACATCCTTCTGAGGGAATCGAGCATCATGCTGCCCTGTGGCAGGAGGAATGTGCTAGTCCATCTCCCCTGCCTCCCAGACATGGCCTGTGTCTTCTCCAGACGCACCAAGAGCCGTTAGTGTTCAGAGGCTATCTAGGCCGATGGTTCTCAAGGTGTGCAGGCATCACAGTCACCCGGAGGCCTGTCCTTATAGCTTGCTGGCCCTGCCCCCAGAGCTTCTGGCTCCACAGGCCTGGGCCAGGCCCTAGAACTCCCACTTGCCACAGGCTCCTAGGTGACATGGATGCTGCTCTGCTGGTCCAGGGACTACACTTTGAGAAGCATGGCTCTAGCACACTGACCCATTTTCCTTCTGTGAACCTGAGGCCAAGACTGGAGCCAGTCTCCCGGGTCCCCATGGAATCTGGCCCCTTCCCTGCTCTCTCAGTAAGTCCAACACTTGAGGGGCTGTGACTGCAGCAATGTCACCAGGCCCTGTGGGTGGGGTGGCCAGGGCCATGGTTACCCCACCAGGTCAGCATGCTCGGGGGAAGCCGAGTGGGCCACATATGGGACGTGAGACCTTGAAACCCTGCCCCGGGGAAGCAAGTGACACAATTGGCTCTGTCTTCTGTGGGAGAGAAGCCACAGGTGGCTGCTTTGGTCACATTTAAGGGGACAGATGAAGGCCAGGAGTCAAGACTCGGGGCAGGCAGAGGTCAGATGACAAAGGCCACCATAGTAGGAAGAACAGCCCAGAGTGCACGTGCACGTACTGCCTCTGCTGGGGTTGAGATGACCTTTGACCCAACAAGGGAGACTCAAGCTGGGACTCACAAGCCAGCAGCAGCCCTGGGACGACCCCAGACCCACCAGCTCAAAGCATCTGATGCCAAGGAACCAAATGATCCAAAGGAAAGGGGCTGAGGAGGCCCTGGGCCAGCTTCCCTGTGCCCCCCTCCCTGCCACCCCAACCCCCTTGCACCCCTCCACACCCCCACCACTGCAAAGCCAGTCCTCACCACTAGGTGCCCAGGGACAGGTAGAGCTGACTGGTGGTCTCCAGGAGCTGCCCCCTCCAGCACCTGGTCGGCCACCTCGCGGGCAAGGGAGAGCTGGAACTCATGGTAGATGACACACTGGGTCTCGCTGGGCATGACGACGCTGTAGAAGTAGCACAGCCGCTGGACGGCCCGCTGCTGGCCTGGGCAGAAGACAAAATGGAAGACGTCAGCCTCCCAGCATCGAAGCGAGGCTGGCTGGGTTCAGAGGCCTCTGCTCTGTGCTTGTCTCTTTCACACCTCTGTGAACCTGGGCCCCATAGGCAGGGAGCCTGGGCTCAGACAGGCCATGCACCTGTGCAAGGGCAGGCGCCGAGCACACCGTGACATGGGCACAGCTTGGTGCACATGCTCATGGTACAGGCCGGCCTTCTTTACAACTCCCAGGGCCGAGGTTCTGGCCAGGCTCGGCCCTTGCACCAGGCCATCTATTTCTGCTTCACAAAGCCCCTCTGGCCAGGACCAGGGCCACCTTCAGCCTGAGATGATGAGACCAGGGACACAAGTAGCCCCTGTCACAGATGGAACCCTGAGAGAGCAAAGCCAAGCATCACGTCTGCCACACACGGCATCATGTTGGGGGAATGGGGTTCAAAGCCGGCCCCTGGCATTTCCACACATGCTTCTCTCATGCAACAAGGCTCCAAACCCACAGGCTCACTGGCCTCTCCCAAAGCCAGGGCGCTGGGAACGGTGGAAAGCTTCTGATTTTCTAGTGTCAGAAACATTCCGAAGATTAACAAAGGAAACCAGGTACGCCGAATGGACATCTGTCACACACGCCCCCCAACAACAGCTGAATACACAGTCCTCTTGAGCGCCCATGGGACATTCCCCATGACAGACCATGTGCCAGGCCACAAAACGAGCCTCAGTGAAGGGAGAAGGACTGAGACCAAAGCACAGGTGTTCTTCAGCTGTACTGGCACGAAACTGGAAATCGACAGTGAAGGAAACGTGGGAAATTCAAAAATATGTGAAAACTACACACTCCTTAACAACCAGTGAGTCAAAGAAGAGACCATCAGGGAAACTGAAAATTAATTTGAAAAGAATACAAACAAATGCACAGCCCGGGCCAGCACGGTGGCTCACACCTCTCATCCCAGCACTGTGGGAGGCCGAGGCGGGAGGATCGCTTGAGTCCAGGAGTTTGAGATCAGCCTGGGAAACATGGTGAAACCCTGTCTCTATAAAAAAAAAAAATACAAAAATTAGCCGGGTGTGGCGGTGCACATCTGTAATTCCAGCTACTCAGGAGGCTGAGGCATGAGAATGACTTGAACCTGGGTAGAAGTTGCAGTGAGCCAAGATTGCACCACTGCACCCCAGCCTGGGCAATAGAGCAAAACTTAAAAAAAAAAAAAAATAGCACAGTGTATCAAAAACACCAAGATGTAGCTAAGGCAGTGCTGAAAGGGAAATTTATAACTGTAAATGTCTACATTCAAAGAAAGAAGAAAAATCTCAAATCAAAAGCCTAACTTTCCACCTTAAGAAACTAGAAAATGAACTAAACCCAAAGTGAATAAAAGGAAGAACATAATAAACGTGAGAGTGGAAATGGGAAGTAAAAATACAGAGAATGGAAAAACAAAAGAAATAATCAACAGAACCAAAAGTGGGTTTTTTGAAAATAATAACAAAATTGACAAATCTTTCACCAGACTGACCAAGAAAACAAAGATGGGGCACAAACGACTAAAATCAGAGACTGAGCACCATGGCTCATGCCTGTCATCCCAGCACTTTGTGAGGCCGAGGGGGAAGGATCGCTGAGGCCAGCATTCAAGACCCCCCTGGGAGAACACGATGAGACCCCATCTCTAATAAAAATAAACAAACAATTACAAACCCAAGTTTCTAAAATCAGAAATGAAAGAGGAAACATGATTGCCGACCTGACAGAAATAAAAGGATTCCATGAAAACACTACGAACAATTGTACACCAAGAAGCCAGACCATCTAGACACAACAGCCAGACTCTTAGAAGGACACAAACTACCGAAAGTGACTCAAAAATGACCCCAAGGAAGCATGTGGGGTATCAGCCCCGCCCTCGGTCTCCCCGACCGTTCAGCTCAGGGTGGGGAGACAGGGAAGCATGATCCCCGTTCCCTGGCCTGCATTTCCAAGTCTGAATCCCCCAGCACCCAGAGGAGGGCCTCGTAGGAGGAGGTACCACAGGCTATTGTGCCAGGAGCCACCGGAGGCTGCAGTGGGGACTGGGGCGCTGGGTTCCTGGAGGGTCTCCTTCCAGTCAGAGAATGTCCCTGGGGAAGAAGCCTGGGTCTGAACCCCCCAACCTTCCTTGGGCAGATGTGTGGGACCGCGGCCCCTTCACACGGTCCTTTCCAAAATCTCATCACTCCTAGGGCCAAGAGTGGGTGCCAGGCCTGTGCTGGGAAATGAGCAGATTCAGATTTGGGCACAGCCCCTGGAGCTCTGGTCCAGGCCACAAGAGGCACCTCTGAGTGGTCTCACTATGCCATGACAAAGCGCTGCAAGGCAGAGGGGACTCAGCAGTATCCCTTGTCTCAGCCATTTCCCTGCACTCAACTTCCTCAGCTATTCTCTGCGGCCTAGATTGCGGACAGCCCTGCCCAGCTACTGTCCGTTCACTGCTCGGTCTGCAGTGACTGTTCGATAGCACTCCGTGGCTCCCCAGTGCTCTTGGGGAAAAGGCCAAGCCACAGCCTGAGGCCCCAGGCCCTGCTTAGCTCTCCAGAAGAGCTTCTCACCATCCAGCACCCAACCCACCCACTCCCAACTCTGCACCTCCCTGCATAAGCCCTGCTCACTCACCCCACTCACACCCCACTCATCTCCGCTCCCACTTCCGTTCACTCACCCCCACTCACACCACACTCATCCCCACTCACACTCCCGCTCACTCACCACCACTCACACCCCACCCATCCTCGCTGACTCACCCCCACTCGCTCACCCCTGGGCCTTCACACAGGCTACACCATCAGCCCCTCATCCACACCTATTACTTGACTAAATCCTCTTAACCCTCTGGGCCCAGACTAAAGAGGCTTCCCTAACCCGGGGCCAAGTGCTGCCCCGCCATCACGCCACTCACCCTTTTGTGGCTTCTCTGGCCTGAAGCTCACATTCCCACGCTCAGCACCTCCCTCCCGAGGACCCCACAAGCCCCTTTTGTGGGTGGGGCCTGGCACACTCAGCACGAGCTGCTTTTGCGTGAACTGCTCTTTGGCTTTGGGCAATCACCCGCCCCTGTGTCCTCTGTGAAGTGGGATGACCGGTGCACAGGGCTGCCGAGATACCAAGCAAACACAGGCACAAGAACTGGCGTTCAGGGCCTGGCTCAGGGAGGGGCCCCAAGTCCTAGCTCAGCACAACATGCCTTGATCACAGGGTTATGTCTAGGGATTCCCAGCACACAGGACTTTCCGTGCTCAAGGCAGGATGGTCCCTGGGCAAACCAAGAAGAGCTGCCTGCCTCAGTAGGGTACAGAGGGCCTGGCCCTGCATGGGAACGGCCTGTCTCCAGGGCGTTTGCCAACATCTGCTGCTGGCCATGACTCAGCGCTTTCGATGGTGGGAAAACCACCACTTGTTTCCGAATCACAAACCCCAGGTGTGCCCTGACCCAAGTGGCCCCAGAAGGCTCACAGGAGGAACTGGGGCACTCACTCTCCACGTGGTCCATCTCCACGGCCACCAGAAGGACCCACTCGTAGTAGCCCTTGCACTGCTGGGCCGGGCCCTGGCGGGTGAAGAGGTAGCCCAGGAGTATGTGGGTGAAGTCCCGGCCACACTGCCCACAGGGAAGCCTCGAGAACAGACGTACAGCCTCCAGGAGGTAGTGCTGGGCCAGCTGGTCCCAAAGTTGGCCAGCAACACTGCCTGGTTCCTCCGCTGGCCCAGGTCCCAAGCCACCGGTAGTGCGTGGTAGTAGCCCTTGGCTGCCTGCCTCGTCTGTCCGTCCTCTTCAGAGCCACGGCCACCAATGTTGGCAATCACACCCTCCTGGTCCTCGCTGACCACCACTGTATCCTGGACAGACTGCAGGATGTTCAGGGCCACCAGGCTCTGCCTATGAAGCACATGCAACCAGGCCAGGGCCACCAGGGGGTCCACGATGGCACGGACTCCGGCAACAGCACAGGCTTCCACCGCCTGCGTCATGAAGGTGATGGCTGGGCCATGGTAGCCATGGTGGCTGTACGGCTGGGCCAGGCTGGCGTGGAGAAGGCCGCGCAGCGCCTGGCCTGTGCCCGGGGTTAGGGAGGCCAGCGCTCGCCTGAGGTAGTGGGAAGTCTGGGTGGGGAGGCTCTGGGGCTGGAGGGCGTTCTGGAGCACCAGGTTCACGTTCCTCAGCGAACCAGCCAGCGAGTCCTGTGTCCTCAATGAGGCCACCTTGACACAGCTCAGCACCAGGTGGGGCAGGCACTCGCGGCTGTAGATGTCAGCCAGGAGTAGGCAGCAGTCTGAGAGCCACGCAGCGTCTGGGGCTCCCGAGTCCCTGTGCAAAAACAACAGCTGCTCTAGGAAGGGCAGGGCCTCCTCAGGCTGCTTGAGGTGCACGTGGTGCCTGGCCAGCAGGAAGCAGGCCCGGGCCTAGGCCTGCTGGCTCTGGCCACCCACCGCCCACTGCAGCACCAGCTGCAGGAGCTCCCCGTCCGCCTCGGTGCTGCAGATGTGGCCAGGCGTCCCCAGGGGCACGGCCATGGCTCTGGGAACCACCTGTGTACACTTCTCCCGGTTCTGCTTCCAGTAAATGCCGGCCAGGTTGGCGTACACAGCCACCACCAGGAACAGGTCCCCGAAGCTGCCCTCCAGGGCCCCCAGTGTTTCCTCCAAGTACACCCGGGCCTGGGACAGCTTGAGCCTCCTGCTGCACAGCCGCCCCAGGAGGAAGCAGAGCCTGGCCAGGGCCATGAGGAGGCCACTTTTCTTGGCCGCCCCTCAGGCCTGTGCCAGGCGCCCAGTCAGCTCCTACTCGTCGCTAAAGCTGCTGAACATGCTGCTCAGCCATGGCAGCGCCAGGTTGTACAGGCCACAGAAGCTGGCCTTGAATCCAGAGCTGTTCAGGAACAGCAGCAGTGAGCTCAGGGTCTCTGGATCCTCCCGGTTGTCCTCAGCTTCCAAGAAGAAGTAGGGCTCCTCGGGGTCCTGCAAGCTCAAGTTGCTGGATGCTACACAGAGACCCCAGGACGCTGGCTCCTGGGGGCAGCCTGGGCAGGTCTTGCATTGTTCCAGAACATTCTTCACCTTCGGGAGGGTCTCCTGTGGCTCCAGGCCCAGGCAAGGTGGAGGTATTTCTGCATGTCACAAAAACACCTAGACAGATTAGAGTCCAACAGTGAGTCCTTGGTCCACTTGGGGCAGGATCCCTGCATCCCCGTCCTTTGTGTCCCTGGCGCAGCTTGCCATGAGCCCTTGAGAATTATGCGCAATGCAAACCCAGGGTCTGGAGCACGTACGATCTCCGGGGACACAGAGAACACGCAGGCCCGTGGCCCGACTCTCCTACAAAATCACCCTCCTGTCCTGCTTTGTCGCCACCTCACGGCATGGTTTTAGGAGACTATGTCAGCTCAGTGATCCCTCAGAGATGCCTTTCCCTTTAGATAGAATCAAAGCCTTCTAACTGGACCCATGTATATGCAGCACTACAACTACCAATGTAACTTTTGTCAGCATATTGGGCCTCCCGGTGGGGTACAGGAATCCATGAAATCCTCAACAGCCAATCAGAGCTATTGATCAGCTCAAAAGCTGCTATGCAAAATTGGTAAAGCCACCGACGGCACAGGACAGGGGTGTTGTACCCATGTACCCAGCTCCGTGCAGGGAAACGGACCATCCCTGCAGGAAGGATGGGAAAGCTTCCAGGCCCCTGTGGCCACCTTCACATTGGATGGTCTGAAAACCTGAAGCCCTCGGTTCCTAACAAAGGCCAGCCTGCTCAAGCAACCCACTGGTGCCTGCTGGCTTTGGTGGATTCCTAGCCAAAGCCCCCTCCCAGAGGTGAGCAAACAAGCGCGTTTCCTGTTGGAAAACCTGGGATGAAAGGAGGCATTACTGGGAAGGAAAAAACCTAGATTTAAACAGACCCTCTGTTTCAAGCTCACTTGCAAAAAATATTTTCAATACAAACTGCCTCCTTATTCATCTGTAAAGCCTTGGCATTAAAAAAATAAATAAATATGATTTAGAGGCAAATGTGACTTGACTACACTAGATGAGCTAAGAAATCTCCCCCACCCGGCAGAGGCCCACAGCCCCTCCCAGCCACTACCCTGGCCTCCGGGGCAGCTGGAGAGCCACGTGCCTTTGCTCCAGAGACTTTGGCAGAGGGTGGAACCACCCCCTCCCCGAGGCAAACATACAACAGCCTTCCATTCCCCACTGGCTTCCCGGGCCTCCTGTGGGACCTTGTGCCTGCATCCCGAATGTACTGGGATGGATCCCATTCCCAGGGAACTTCCAAGGGCCCTTGGTGCATTCACATCACCAGGCTGTCCACATGCGGACCCTGTGTGAGGGGAAGCAACAGAGCCGCAGAGGGGAGACGGGAGAGCCTCCCTGAATCAGCCCCTCAGGAAGGAGCAGACCCTTCAGGGACCTCAGTTGAGGCCCCTGCAACCTAAGGCTCTGAATTCTGCTACCCGCTGAGGGCTGTGTGGCCTCCCATCTCTGAGGCAGAGCACAGGGCAAGCTGCAGCTTCTCCAGGTCATGAAAAAGGAACCCACAGCTACATGTGGGCCCCAGCAGTGGAAAGGATGCCCCACCTCGGTCGGGGACCAGGCGGGGGTCAGCATGTTCATTGGAAGAAGTGTGGGACCCCACAGCCTCCAGTGCCAGAGTAGACGGGAGGTTCAGGCCCACCTCAGGCGACATCCCCCAAGCCCCCAGCCCGCACCACAGAGGGGTGACTGTCGCATCCAATGCCCACTGTACTCAGCTCTGTCCCCTCCTCCGGCATTACCCCAAGGCCCAACGCATAACCAGAGGAAGCCTGAGCCACTGGCAAAACCCACCTTGTTCCTGCGGCTGCTCAGTCTCAGTTTCCTCTACTGAGTCTGCCAAGGGAGAAAAGAGAAGCAATGAACACCCCCAGCCAGCACCTCTGGGCCCATGTCAGGTTGAGCTGGTGTCGGTGTTGCAGGGTGAGAGCATTGCAGGGTGCAAGGGTTGAAAGTCACATCATCCTCTTCCCTCCTGGATCATGGGAACAACATCACTGGGGGGTGGACACTTTCTGCCATATTGGGAGTAACATCGTCTTCTGTGCCTTGGAATATTAAGGACAATATCATGGGGGGCCGTGTACATCTTCTGCAATATTGGGAATAATATTATCCCCTCTCCCCATGCATACTAGGAAAGATATCAGAGTGGGTGTTCACCTCCTGCGATATGGGGATACCATCTTCTCCCCTTCTCCCCTTCTGGATATCAGGAAGAGTATCACACGGGGGTTTAAGGTGTCTGCGATACTGGGAGTAATATCAACCTCTCAGCCTTGGAATATTAAGAAGAATATCACAGGGTGGATGTACACCCCCTACCATATTGGGAGTAATATCAGCCTCTCCTCTCCATGGATAATAGGAACAATATCCCAGGCTGGATGTACGCCTCCTGCTCTATGGGGAGTCATATCCCTTCCAGGGTACTCATAACAATATCACAGGGCGGGTGAACACAGCCTGCGATACTGGAACTATTATCATCCTCTCCCCATCCGGATACTAGGAACCATATCACAGAAGAGCTGTACCCTCCCTGCGATATTGGGAGTAATATCATGTGCTTCTTCCATGAATATTAGGAGGAATATCACCGGGTGGCTGTCCATTCATTGCTATGTTGGGAGTCATGTCATACTCTACCACCTGGATATTAGGATCAGTGTCACAGGGTGAGTGCACACCTACTGCGATATTAAAACTAACATCATGTTCTCTGTCCCTGGATATTAGGAACAACATCACAGGTAGGTGTACACCCCCTGCAGTATTAAGAGCAATAATATGATTAATTAGTAAACATCAATGATTGATTTTAATAATTACCAGGCTGATCTCGAACTCTTGACCTCAGGTGATCTGCCTACCTCAGCCACCTAAAGTGCTGGAATTACAGGCGTGAGCCACCGCGTCCGGCCAACACTTCTTGACATCTCTTTTTGGACCTCAAATTTAGCATGCCGAAAACACATTTCTGATTCCCCCTGCTATAACCCACTCCTCCCATAGTCTTCCCGATCCCAATAACAGCATCTCTAGTCTTCCAGTTACTCAGGCCAAAATCCTTGACATCATCCTTAAAACTTCTTTTTCTCTCTCTTGTCATCCAACCCATTTAAACTCTCCTTTCAAAATATATGCCAGACCTAACCACTTCTCACCTTCCTCATCATTTCCAACCAGGTCCAGCCCTCATCATAGCACTTTGAGTTACTGCAAAAGCCTCCCAATCGTCAGGCACAGTGGCTCATGCCTGTAATCCCAAGCACTTTGGTAGGCCAAGGCAGGTGGATCATCAGAGGTCAGGAGCTCAAGACCAGCCTGACCAACATGGTGAAAACCCTCTACTAAAAATACAAAAAATTAGCCGAGCATGGTGATGGGTGCCTGTACTCCCAGCTATTCGGGAGGCTGAAGCAGGAGAATCACTTGAACTCAGAAGACAGAGGTTACAGTGAGCCGAGATTGTGCCATTGCACTCCAGCCTGTGTGACAAGAGCGAAACTCCATCTCAGGAGGTTAAAAAAAAAAAAAAAAAAAAGCCTCCCAACCCACCTCTCTCCTTCCGCCTTTCACCCTGCCCTGCATTCTACCTTCCTCTCTCAAACATTTCAGAAAAAAAAAATTATATCCACAGAGAGAGAAAGTACAAATGGGGTGAAATGTTTGGGGAATCTGAGGGAAGAATATATGGGAATTCTCCGTACTATTTTTGCAACTTTTCCATAAGTCTGGATTATTTCGAATTGAAGAGTTAAACAAAGAAAAAACAAAAAACAAAAACACTATCTCCCTTTGTGAATCCATCCTGTGTTTCCCCTGGCAACTTAACGACGCTCTCAACTAACACATCTATTTTTTCATAAACACTAAAAGAACTGTTACCTAGTTTTGATTTTCTGTGCTTGGCAGTAGAAGTGTGTGTGTGTGTGTGTGTTTCATATATGTGTGTGTGTATATATATGTGTGGGTTGTATGTGTATATAGAGAGGGAGAAATATATATGTGTATATATATAAATATATATTGTATATTTACAATGGTAATGTATATATATATAAATATATGTGTGTGTGTAGATATATATAATACATACCCCATAGCCTGTCCTTAACCAGTTCTAAACTTAGTTGGAAAAATACATACCTAAGCAGAGAATTTCAATTTAATATAATGAATATTTTGATAGAGGAATGTGTTGCTATGGAACACGTTGCTAAGACACAAAACCTCCTAGATGGGGCAATGAATGAACGAAGTTTTCCACCTATAGGCACCCCCTCTGATATCCCCTCAAACCTTTATAGTTATATGCATTTGCTTCCCCCAGGACCCTCGTTTCATAACGGTTAGTCCTAGAGCCTAGCAAGTTCCTACTACAGCTGGCACACATATGCCATTCAAGAAACAGTGGCGGAGTGAATGACGAGTTAAGAACCATTTGTCAGCCCGTTCTCAGCAATACAACATGCACTGGTATGCAAATTATATTTTTGTTGAAAGCAACAGCAGGATCACAAATTATCTTTCCAGAGAAAGCAAACCTCAAAAGCTTCTTTACCCTACTAAAGCACATTATAAGAAGCTCCCCTTATATAAAAGAAAACCTCCTCATTCGTTATCAATGGCATGTAAACCTAATAAGCCTCCGTCTCTGATGACATCTCTTCCATCCCCAGGGCTAGATAAAGGAGGTTCTGGAAACCCTGGTAGTTGTGAAGGTGGCTCCCAGCTCTGACACTCTTGAACCCTGCGTGCGTGGAGGTCACACAGCAGAAGAACAACAGAGGGAAGCATCATCAGACTTCGAATATGTTTGAACCAGAGATGGCAAATAGGCTGCAGCCAACCGAAAACACCAGAGATTCATGGTGGCCACCTGAGGGGTTGTGCTCTTAAAAAACAAAAATAAAAAATAAAAATTAAAAATTTAAAAAGGAAGGGGTCAAGAATCCATCAGGTCTGACTGAGACGTGTATCAGTGACTAACACCCCGTATGGCAAAAGTACTCCGGTGCGCTTTGGGTACTCACAGCTTCAGCAGTATTCAAAGGCGTGTTCTCCCCTAACACTAAGCCATGGGAATACCCCCAGCAACACTGCCAGGAGAAACGTCTCCCATGGATTTGGCTAGAAACACAGTTGTCTTTAACAAATTAACACTGAATAAATCCTGACTTATTAGAGCCTGTGAGAATGACATTCTCAATGATAACAGTTATCACTACAATCTCCAAACATCTGCGATCCTGCAGGGAGGAACTGTGACAGCGCAGGCCACATGTCCAGAATGCTTCCCAGACTGCCTGTTACAGAATAAAAGAAATAAACCCCCCCCAAGAATGTCTTCACACACATTTAGCCAGTTGTTCCTTTGTGTGCATCTCTGTGCTAAAATGGCCATTCTTCCCCACAGCCTGAAGTCATATGCTAAAATAAATGAGACTCACATGAAGCCAGAACCATGCAGATGCCAAGGAAACCAACACAAATGAAATGGGCTGGAGAGTGTGGCCAGGAGGATGGTAGTTCCCAGGAAGCAATTACTTCATCTCTGCCCATGAAGCGGGCAGTTGTCACTGTCCCCCAGGCCCACACCAGACACTCGAAGTAGATTCTAACCAAACTAGCTCCAACAATCAACGTAAATACACCACACAATTGGCTTCTGAAAGGACACCTTGCAACCAACAAGAAACTGTAAGCACAACTTTGACAAACTGTGCAACTAAAAACCTTGGAAAAGGATAAACACTGCCACATTTTGACTCAAATACTGTTACGTGGTAGCACTGCAATAATTCACTGAAACAGAAGAATGAATGAGGAATACGTTTATATAGGAATCAGAGGAAGCATGACTAATCATTTAAAGAAATAGGTCAAGAAACTGTTATGTTCAAATGCTACCGTGAGACACTGTTAGGGCCTTAGGCAAATTCACTTCTCTTGGTCCTGTTTCTAGGTTCATCAAAAATCAGCTTTG
This sequence comes from Macaca nemestrina, assembly GCF_043159975.1. Classification (NCBI taxonomy): domain Eukaryota; kingdom Metazoa; phylum Chordata; class Mammalia; order Primates; family Cercopithecidae; genus Macaca; species Macaca nemestrina. The sequence continues at coordinate 29,595 of NW_027257889.1, forward strand.
GACTAGGGAATCTGTTGCTTTCCAATGCCTTCCTTCTGCGATTCCAGCCCAGATTTTAGGACTGCTCTCCCACTTGGTATATGAAAGCACTTTCTTTTTTTTTTTTTTTTTTTTTTTTGAGACGGAGTCTCCCTCTGTCGCCCAGACTGGAGTGCAAAGGCCGGATCTCAGCTCACTGCAAGCTCCGCCTCCCGGGTTTACGCTATTCTCCTGCCTCAGCCTCCCGAGTAGCTGGGACTACAGGCGCCAGCCACCTCGCCCGGCTAGTTTTTTTGTATTTTTTAGTAGAGACGGGGTTTCACCGTGTTAGCCAGGATGGTCTCGATCTCCTGACCTCGTGATCCACCCGTCTCGGCCTCCCAAAGTGCTGGGATTACAGGCTTGAGCCACCGTGCCCGGCCATATGAAAGCACTTTCTATGTAGAATAGCAAGAGTACATTTCTGTGTTGAATGTGGTTTGGGACCTACTCTATGAGGCAGAATATCATCATGGAACTTAAAGCATGACGACAAGGCGCACTCTAGATAAGGATAACACATAAGATGTGGCCATACACCTGTGCGTGCCTGGCAGGGAGATGGAGAAGTCTCATTTAATGAAGCCGGGGTGCCTGTTGCACCTGAACATCCTCAGTCCACGTCAAGTTCACAACGTCCTTCTGACATCAAACCACAGGTATCACATACTTTTCCATACTTTCCACCCAAGATTAAAATATGCAGAGCACCGTGATAAAGATGCCTCCATTCCCAGCATGTGGGCTCTCATTCCGTAGAATTACATACTTTCGGTGCAAAATGGTGACCAGGTTGCAGCGGCAAGCAAGACTGGGCTCCGTGGGAACAGCAGGCCCTGCAGGAGCCACCATGCCTGTCGCCACAGTCTGATGCAGCTGCAGAGAAGCTGTGGCTGAGGCCATTCACTTTGTGAGAGAACCGCACAGGAGGGAAAAGGTAGGGAAGGTCCGGTAGACAGCAATGTCATGCTTCTGAGCCCAAGCCAAGCCATCGCATCCCCTGTGACTTGCATGTATACACCCAGATGACCTGAAGTAACTGAAGAATCACAAAAGAAATGCAAATGCCCTGTCCCACCTTAACTGATGACATTCTACCACAAAAGAAGTGAAAATGACCGGTTCTTGCCTTAAGCGATTATATTATCTTGTGAAATTCCTTTTCCTGGCTCATCCTGGCTCAAAAAGCTCCCCCGCTGAGCACCTTGTGACCCCCCACTCCTGCCCACCAGAGAACAACCCCCCTTTGACTGTAATTTTCGTTTACCTACCCAAATCCTATCACACGGCCCCACCCTTATCTCCCTTCCCTGACTCTCTTTCTCGGACTCAGCCCGCCTGCACCCGGTGATTAAAAAACTTGATTGTTCACACAAAGCCTGTTTGGTGGTCTCCTCACACGGACGTGCATGACAGGCAGGTGCAGAGCCAGGGAAGGATCTGTGATGAGAACAGAAAGGAATGCGTCTCCCTGTACACACACTCGGATTTTATGACAACGTGCGCAGGGGGCTGAACTGGATGCCTGAGAACATTCCTAAAAGTTATTTTGCAGATTTTCTAAATATTGGTGTAAAATCTGAACTCAGACAAAATTTTTTTAAATCACTTCAATCAACATCTTTGTCTAGTGCTCAGCATCATGTCTACATCATCATCTAGAAAACCAACTTCTGTTCTAAGGCTCACATCCTCCTACAAAGTCCCAGGGATTTTACAAGGGAATGCACCTCTCATTCGCATCAAGAACACACACAACTACTATCCAAGAAATGCTTAATTTGCTTATATAATTTTTTAAACACCCACATTTGAAATACAATAGAGAAGATAACTTTTTGATAGCTCTGCTTTCCAACTGTGAACTGCGGGTGGAGAAAATAACCTGCCATGATTTCTAACCAGTCAACAACCTGTCTTCCCTGGCTGCAGTAGGAGCAATCTTTCTGAGCTCAGGATGAAAAAGAACCCAGTTGGTTAGGGGACAGATAATCATCAGTTCTCAGCGGGCTTCCCCGGTCCCAAATCCCCATGTGATACGTGGAAGTAAAAGCTATCCATGACCAGGCATCTGAACACTTATCCCACCTCGCCAACTGAGAAGGGCAGAGAGGGACTCTATCTCTGTGGCCTGCAGCACTCCTGGGCCTTGGCCTTTATTTTTCTATCTGTACAAGGGATCTAAAGGCCCGTGATTCTAGGCCACGACAGCTCTTCATACACACATACGCGAACATCACTGTGAAAAGCTGTGACACTTGGCTGATTTTCTGAAGAAATTATCTTGTATCATTTCTACTCAAGTACTCCACCTCCTTCCAGACAAGTATCTGAGGATCATGGGCTATCCCACAGCCATGTGTGTAACCTCTCCTGCTTATGATCCCTGTTCACATAGCATTTTCCAAAAGCGTTTGGTGTGAAGGGACAGAAGAAAGAAGAATAAGGTTCTTTCAGCCCATTCATTCATTCATTCAACAAATATTGACTATCTATGTGCCAGGCACTGGTGATATAACAGGGAACACATATTTTTGTAGGTAGAGACAGACTATCAAAAAGTATGTTAAAGAGTGATCAATACTGTAGAGGAAAATACACCAGGAAATAGGAAAGAAGAATACCCCTAGCCACCCTGCACTGGGGTGATGTTAGCGTTACAAAATGGAAACAGCGGCCAGGCGCGGTGGCTAACACCTGTATTCTCAGCTCTTTGGGAGACTGAGACAGGCAGATCACCTGAGTTCAGGAGTTCAAGATTAGCCTGACCAACACGGAGAAACCCTGTCTCTACTAAAAACATAAAAATTAGCTGGACGTGGTGGCACACGCCTGTAATCCCAGTTACTCAGGAAGCTAAGGCACAAGAATCACTTGAACCTGGGAGGCAGAGGTTGGAGTGAGCCGAGATCATGCCACTGCACTCCAGCCTGGGTGACAGAGGAAGGATCTGTCTCAAAAAAAAAAATAAATAAATAAAATAAAATGTAAACAGAGAATAAGATACCAAAAGAAAGAACATGAACGATTAATTGTAACGAAAGCCTTTGTAAGCTGATACTTTCCTTCCTGGATCCTTGTCCCTTACAAATGGAAAAAAAGGGCAGGCAGGGGGTAGCATCCAAATGATGTTGTAAGATGGCTTCGGGTTTCAGATGTCTGACAGCCATACTCATGTACTTCAAGGAAAAAGTTCTAGCTCTAGAAGCCATCTGGGCGATGGTTTAATGTCTTTTTTCTTTTTTCCAGAGAGTTTTAAAATACAGGAAAACGTGTGTGTTTATTTGGCTGCTCACGTGCAAACTGTGCTAACAGGTTTTTCCATGTTTTGCTGAATTTGCCAGCTTGCCATAAACAGGCTTCCATGTCTTAATTGTCTATAAAGAGCACAGACACACAAAAATGCAAATCAAGACTAGGACAGACACGTCCTTTGTTCTTTGAATAAATACTGCCAATGCCCAAAATACTTTCTCCATCACACTATCTATATGGAATTCAAGTTCCTTCCAATACCATGAGTAACGTCAGTGATAGACTATGTTTAGCCATAATGACCCATTAGCATTCTTTTTCCTCTAAAATGTTGAAATAATAACATTGAGTGTGCACTCACGAAGTGCCAGGCTCTGAGTTTGATCTCATTTGGTTCTCGTTGAAATCCTGTAAGATCAGTACCATATTCTCTCATTTTTCATAGATGAGGAAACTAAGGCAGAGAAAGGCTAAGTAAGTTGTCCATGGTCACAGGTATTTAGGAACTCTTCTCCAAACTTTCAAAACTTAACTACTGCCACTATTACACATGGTTTTTGTTTGTTTTTGTTTTTTTTGAGACAAGGTCTTGCTCTGACCAGGCTGGAGTGCAGTGGCGTGATGATGGTTCACTGCAGCCTCCACTTCCCAGGCTCAAGTGATTCTCGCACCTCAGCCTCTCCAGTAGCTGGGATTACAGGCATGAGCGACCACACCTGGCTAATTTTTTAATTTTTATTTTTTGTAGGGATGGGCTTTCACCATGTGGCCCAGACTGGTTCCAAACTCTGGGCTCAAGAGATTCTCCCAGGTCGGCCTCCCAAAGTGCTGGGATTACAGGTGTAAGCCACTGTGCACAGCGCTACACATGTGACTTATACAAAGTCAGAGCAGTGAGCAGGAAGAGAACAGAGACTTCAGTGAGTCTCCTGGCTGTGGCAACGCCATATCCCTCCTCCATACCGTAATGTGTCTACACCCACCAAGCTCCTAGACGTTGAAGGCAGGCCAGCTCAGAGACGAAACAGCAGTCAAGAAAGAGAAGATGCAGACATGCGTCTTGATTTCGGCTCGAGCGTGCCTCTCTGCCCTGCAGCTGCACAGGCAGAAACCAGGGGCCGTGAGTCTCAGGCAGTTTTTTTGGTTCCTGGATGGTAATTTTTTGGGAGACCATCCCATACAATTAGTGTTACACTTCTCAAAAAGGAAGTGTGAGTTTTATAGAAAAGTCGATTCCATTTGGGAGAAAGGCCTAATAAAACCACAAAAGGATAGCACATTCATACAACAACACATTCAATTCATCTGTCACAAACTGAAATCCCAAAGCCCTCTGGGCACACAGCTGTTTTTCTGAGCTGAAATTCAACTCCAGTTGAAAAAGAGGACAACTTTTCTAAAAAGATTCTTTTTCACATGCCTTCAATAAAAATTCCTTTCCCTCACTTGTCATTTTCCAGATTTAATGACTCTGTTGGCCTTTCTCTCATTTAGGCCATGAACACTGACTGCATGTCTAATACGGCCAGGACTCCAAGGAAGGCACCCTAGGGAACACAGATGACCGCAGCACAGCGAGAACCTCAAGGAGCACACACGGGGAAGGCAAGATGATACAATCGAAGACTTCACACAGAAAAGAACTTGGCATCCATACCCCGTCCCATTTCTAGAAAACAACGATGCTGACTTAGGAACATTTACCGAACAGCCTGCAGTGTGGAGGCAGGCACGAGGGGGTTCCATGCGGGGAAGAGCACCTTCAGAAGGGGGCGTGCAAGCAACATGGAGGCAGGAGACGCCCCCATGCACAAGGGCCAGCCTGGGGGCCTGCAGAAATGCCCATGCATCTGGGAAGAGGGAGAGAGGACAAGATACTTCAATGCTCCAAAACGAATAGAAGCCTCCCAAGAACCTCCCCCGAAATGGGGCAGGGATTTACAAAAGACCAAACCGATCATGCGCAGTTACCTGAACATAACGCCACCAGAGCGAGCTATCAAGGAAGAAACAGGGTCACTAGAAGCCTGAGCCTCTACTCCCAGCTCTGCAACTCATTCACCCTATGACCTTGGTGAAGGCTCTTAGCTTCTGTGAGCCACAAGAGAATCACGGGAAAACAGAAGATATGAAAGTGCTCTACCTTTTTCACAGAACTGCTGAGGGAATAAAATCAGATAATGGATTTTAAAATTCTCTGTGAATTACAAAGCAAAATGCAACCGTATGAAATCATTCTTAGCATTAATAACAGCACTGTCAAATTAAGAGAAGAGTTAAGACCACAGCATTTTCCATCCCCCGACTCCCGAGAGAAATAGTGAGTCCAGCCAATGTATTTGGGCAACCCCAGTATCTAGGCTTTGAGAGTCTCAAACAGCTCATGAACTCTGCCAGTATCACTCCAGCCCAGTGCTCATTAAGTTCTCCAAGACAGCCAACTGACATAAAATACTACAGCTTTTTCAGCTGGGCTTGAAGCCCTCCAAGCTCACAGCACAGCTCAACAATGAAGAAGAGGTTTTCTGCCACTAGACTCAAAAGCTGGCTTTCGTAGATTCCCATAGAAAGAACATTCAAGGCCAGGCATGGCGGCGCATGCCTGTAATCCCAGCAATTTGGGAAGCCGAGGCAGGAAGATCACCTGAGGTCAGAAGTTCAAGAACAGCCTGGCCAATATGACAAAGCCCCATCTGTACTAAAACTACAAAAATTAGCGGGCATGCTGGCGGGCACCTGTAATTCCAGCTACACAGGAGGCTGAGGCAGGAAAATCCCTTGAACTCAGGAGGTCGAGGTTGCAGTGAGCTGAGATCACGCCACTGGACTCCAGCCTGGGTGACAAGAGCGAAAGTCCATCTCAAAGAAAAAAAAAAAAAGAAAGAGCATTCTCTTTTGCTGATGTTAAATTTCCTGTGCTTAACACAGAGAAATCATACCACACTGAAATCCTGAAAAACATATCATAAAAAGCATTTAGTGACTGAAAAGACATTCAATATGACCTGTAACAGTGAGTTCCCCTCCTCTTCCCAGCCTGCTCCACTAACGCTGTGACCCTTAACAATGCTTTCACTAACACAGAGGAAAATTAATAGGACCGCTTACCCCTCTCAGCTGACAGCTAAACCACTGTTTCTCCCTGGGCTCACTAAAGATGACCTTTACCCAAAACCAGGCTGCAACGACCCTGTAGATGTTGACTAACAATTTCAAAATTCCCATATTCTTTGTCGACTCCTAAGGAAGATGAACTGAAGCCAGGTGTCTCCAAGTCAGAACTAACAGAGGCCTTAAACATCAGATGGCCCATTCCGTTCTTTGACAACCGGGGGATCTAAAGCTGAGCTTATGGAAGAAAACAGCCTGTTTAGTAACAAACCGAAAACCAAAGCCTAGTCACCCAACCTCTGGTCTGGAACTCCTGCAACAACCCAGCACCCATACCGGATGAGTCTCCCTAACCAGAAACTCTGAAATCCACAACTTTTGAGTGCCGACGTGACGCTCAACGAAATGTTCATTGGAACAGCTCAGACTCTGGATTTTTGAATTCAGGATGCTCAAACAGCAAGTATAATACAAATATTCAAAAATCCAAAAATGTAAAGAAATCTGAGACACTTCTGGTTCCAAGCAGTTTGGTTGAGGGATATTCAACGTGCATTTTTTTTTTTTTCTCTAATGAAGGAAATTAAAAACGAGGCCCAAGCAAAGTCATTCAATCCATACTAAAGTCATTCAATAGTTTAATTAGTACCCATTTAAAGTTAAGTTCTACCCGCAGATATTTAAAAGGATGAATACATACATGCCTATAATTCCAGAACTTTGGAAGGCCGAGGTGGGAGGATCACCTGATGTCAGGAGTCCAAGACCAGCCCAGTCAGCATGGTGAAACTCCATTTCTACTATAAACGCAAAAATTAGCCAGGCGTGGTGGCACACACCTGTTATCCCAGCTACTCGGGAGGCTGAGGCACGAGAATCGCTTGAACCTGCGGGAAGCACGTTGCAGTGAGCCGAGATCACACCACTGTACTCCAGCCTGGACCACAGAGCAAGACTCTGTCTCAAAAAAAAAAAAAAAAAAAAAGAAAGAAAATTTAAATTGTGTTTTCACATGGAGCCCATGTTCCCAGAACACAAACCCTGCTCTGTGCTCCAAGGGCACACAGGGTGCCCCTTTATCTTAATGCTCACCATATTCCATGGCAGCCATTGGCACGTGCCCGTCCATCACACTAGACTTCCTGTGCATGAGGCAGGGATCATATATTATTACCTTTCTGTCTCCAATGTCTGGCCTAGAAGACACTCAGTAAATGATTCCTGAACTAAGTCAGTTACTAAGATACGTTAAAATTGTATTAACAAAATTGTTTTAATAAGTTTGCCAATGCAGCGTTCATACCACACAGCTTAAATCTCAACCTGTGAATTTATCTTCTGTTCTGCTAGATTATCACCTATTAACATTCAGGAAGCACCTAGTATGTGCTAGGCATTACTAATTGCTGGGGACCTAGCAGTGACAAAACAACATTCCTTGTTCAAAGAGAAGTTCTAGTATAAAGAGGAATAGAAGGAACAGGCTAGATTGATGAGAGAGCTAAGAAAAGGACAGGCTGCCATGGGAAGCACCTGGTCTTGTCTGGATGGTACACAGTTAACAAAGTCTGAGTGCTTCGTATAGCGTAAGATCATCTCCTCCAAAGAAGCGAATGCAGCTTTGATTCCCCAGTACCAGAAGTCACCATAAAGGTGTGCACAGCCACATGCTTAGTGTAGGAAGTGAAACCAAACGAACAAACAAAGCTCCAACTTCCAGAGGCAATAGTCCAATTATGAAATCCTCTGGCTACGTTCAATTGAAATTCAAGGTATTCAAGAGGCCAATATTTAAGGGATAAATTAACCCAACCACTTAAAACTAAAGTAGTCAAGGGGTAAAGGTATAGCATCTTTTACAAATTTATTAGCTCTTAATATTTACATTTAAATATGACGACGATGGTGTAATAACTTTATTAACTAGTTATTATGTGTTAGGCACGAAACTAAGCACTTTACACACACATTTGCACGATCCTGTGAGATGATAATGACCCCTTGTCATCCCATTTCATAGATGAAAGTTAGGTTTATATAAGCTTAAAAACTTGCCCCAAATGACACAACTACTTAGCAAAACCCAGGCAGCCTGACTCAATAGGCCTTGTTTAAAGAAGTAATATTTATAAACTGTCCAGCACAGCGGTGGTACAAACAAGAGTTCAATAAATGCCTAAAGAGTACTTCATACCCAAAATCGTTTCCCGCCAATCAAACTAGACTTACTCTGGTTCTGCATAACCAACTGTCAAATTATTGTTCCATGAAGAAAAGGTGGAATGGGTAGATATCAGGAAAGAGTGAATAACTGCTAAATATACTTGATGGCAGGTAGTAACAGGAGGTGGCATTTAGACTGTTTCCACATTTGTTTGGGTAACACTTTTTTTTTCACAGTTCTAAAGCACAAGAGCCATTCTAAGCTGGTGAAAGCATAAGGCATGTCTATGATCCAGGACTCCAATTCACTGTGGATCAGTGGATCTCAACCTTTACGGTATATCAGAACCACCTGGGGGTTTTTAACAGCACTAGAGCTGCCCAGGCTCCATTCCTGCAGATTCTATTTCAACTGGTCAGGAGTAAGCAAGCATGCTTTTTTCACAACCATCCAGATGCAGCTAGGTTTGCAAACCACTGTCCAAGATGCTCTCACACTTCCACTCAGTTCAACACACACTCACTGAGATTCTAAGCACTATGAATCGGGCTAAGTTAACAAGTCAGGCTCCATTCCCTAATAATATTGGCAAAGAAACCAACATCAGAGATTTATTCCAGTCCAAACCAAACAAATTGCCGGGTGAAAAAAATGCCCTGGCATAGTTTGCCATACAGAACAGCTCCCAGTCTCCTGTTCCACTGACACCAGCGTACACTCACCGCAAGCCTACTAAGTGCCACATGTGCTAGGATGCTCCCTCATCTCATCACCATAGACATCCCTGCTGGACGTGAGTATGTGACAGACGAAAATCACGGAGGCCTAGGGAAGTTGAGATCCGCATTCCCACTGCGGTGAGGGCGTGCTTGAGAGGGACCCCACGGCTGGGCCCTCCATGCCGCTCTCCTCAGTAATCACTCCCAGACCAGAGCAGCGAGGGGGAATTTTCTTCCTCTCACTCTTTTCAGCCCCTTGGCTGACCCAGCATTCCCCAGAAAGCTATCGAGTTCTGGCAGCTCTGAGGCCACAAAGGCACGGGACACACAGCCCATCTGTCTCTAACGGGTCTTTTACTTGGTCATGCTGATCATTTCTAAGAGCAGATGGGTTAAAAAAGACTTGGCAAGTTACCACGAAATGGCCCCTCCACTCCTCCCTGGGGGAAGGCTGACTAGTGAGCAGTCAGGCCGGCTTTCTTCCCACACTCCCTGCATTCCTGTCCCCAAGGAGCCACAGACAATCCCACCAAATAGAGGCAGGAGACAGCCGCCTCCTTCCTACAGCTGGAGGGGGGAAGGGTCCTCTCGGGCCTTTCTAACTGCATGAAAAGCAAACTGTGAGCTGTACTGACCCGGGCCTCACCCATGTTGCAGGCATGTACAACACAGGTGCCCAGTGCTATCATCAGGCAGAACTACGAATGTGTTTTCCATCGTTTTCATACAATGATTCCAGAACCGTTATCCACACAGCTCCACTTCTCACACATACGACGTGCTTCACGGATTACACAGCATGTTCACCATGCCCCTCATCCGCTTCTCCCAGCAGCCTTGTGTGATCCCTTGGGTATGCTTCCTCATACTGAGGTTTGAAACCAAAATTTTCCCAAGAACATCCAGCTAGTGTTAGAACCAGGATATGAGGGCTTCTGATTCTAGAACCGGTATTTGTGCCACTATTCCACATGGGCCCCTCCAGGGATTTCTGCCTGATCTGAAAACGCAGACAGCAAATCCGTCTCTCTACAGTCCTGGGGTTCCCTATAGACAAGAAGTCAAACTTCTAACAGAAAGCTTATACTTATTTGGAAGGCTACCTGGGATATTTCTTTTAAGTTAGTTTGTTCATGTTTTGGAAAGATTGTTCCAATGGCAATGTGGGGCATGAAGTGTAGAAAGGATTCCATGATGAGACAGAGAAACAATTCGGTGGCTCTTACAACAGTTCAAATCAGGCATGAGGCACAACCAGAAAGGACAGAGGGAAAATGTATTGGAAAGAAATGCAAAATGAAGTCCACTCAGACCCAGGATGGAAAAAAGGGGATTAAGCATGATGGTGGTTTCTACTTTGAAAGACTGATGAACAAGGATGTCATTAACTACTGCAGAGTGGTATCTGGGGCCTGGGTGCACCAGTTTGTTTAACCATTCACCTGCTGAGCAGTCTCCGGGCTGTTTCCAGTTTCTAGCCTTTATAAATGCTGCTGCTATGAACAGATACATACAGGCTTTTGTGTGAACATAAGTCCTCATTTCTCTGGGATAGCAGCCCATGAATGTGAATGCTGCCTCCTACGGCAATTGCACATTTAGCTTTTTAAGAAACTGTCAAGCTGTTTTCCAGAATGGCCCTACCATCTTCCATTCCCACCAGCCAAGTGTGAGTGATCCGGTTTCCCTGCATCCTCACCAGCATTGGTCTTGTTACTACTTTTTATTTTAGGCATTCTGATAGGTGTATAGTGACGTGGCTTTAGTGTGCATTTTTCTGATGGCTCATGATGTTGCACATCTTTTCATGTGCTTATATGTTATCTGAAATGTCTCTTCAGGTCTGCTATTCATTTTCAAACTAGATGATTTGGTTTCACTGCTGAATTTGGATAGTTCTTTATATATTATAGATATGAGTCCTTTATCAGACATGTGGTTTGCAAATAGTTTCTCCCAGTCTCTATCTCCTCCTTTCATCTTTATTTTGTATTTCACGTTTTAATCCATGATCTATTTTGAGTTAATTTTTGTACGAGGTATGAGGTTTAGATCAGAGTTCAGGTTTTTTTTCGTATGAATAATCAGGTAGTCAGTAACTTTTTTTAAGAGACAAGGTCTCACTCTGTCACCCAGGCTGGAATGCAATGACAAGATCAGAGCTCACTGCAGCCTCAACTCCTGGGCTCAAGTTATCCTCCTGCCTCAGTCTCCTGGAGTAGCTGGCACCACAGGCAGGTGCCACGGTGACCAGTTCATTTTTTTAGTTTTTGTAGAGACAGGGTCTTGAGCCATGTTACCCAGGCTGGTCTGGAACTCCTAGGCTCAAGTCATCATCCCACTTATATGGGGCCAGGCAGTGGCACATGCCTGTAATCACAGCACTTTGGGAGGATGAAGCAGGAGAATCACTTGAACCCAGGATTCCAGACCAGCCTGAGCAACAGAGGAAGGCCCTGTCTCTGCAAACATTTTAAACATTAGCTGGGCATGGTGTTGTACACCTGTGGTCCCAGCTACTTGGGAGGCTGAGGTGGGAGGATCTCTCGAGCCTATGAGGCTGAGGCTGCAGTGAGCCATGATCGGACCACTACACTCCAGCCTGGGAGAAAGTCAGACGCTCTCTCCAAAAAAAAAAAAAAAAAAAAAAAAAAAAAAAAAAAAATCCTAGAGCATCACCCATATTAAAGACAGGTATTGTCTTTTTCAAATTTAATTACTGTTATATAATGGACATGTAAAATGTCCAGTTTGAAAGTTTGAAAATATATAACTCTAAGTATTCTTACCTTAAAATTCTGATTCCTACCTAAGATATTGCATACTGTTTACATAAGTATCACAATGCCTGGACAACAACTAAATATGTGTAAGAGTAAGAAAAATGAGCATGTATGCCTAGTAATTAAGGTATATTTCCCCCTTATTACATAAAAAAGTCATCACTGCAAATCCCTATGACCGTATCGAAAGTAAACCTACAGTTTTACTTCTCTATATTAAAAAATGCAAGGTTAAAAGTCGAATACTAAACATTTCCTGAAGCCAAGGGTAGTTTACTTAAAATAAATGCCTAGGGTCTATATCAAAAATATGAAAAAGCTAGCTACTTCATAGCCATTCCAATCTAAGTTCAGCTTTTTTTTAATTGACACATAATTGTGTACTGTACATATGTATGGAGTACACAGAGTGATGTTATAATACATGTAATGTATGTGATCAGCATAATTAGCATATCCACCATCTCAAACATTTATCATTTCTTTGTTTTGGAAACTTTCAATACCCTTCCTCCAATTATCTGGAACTATATATTCTTTTTTTTTTTTTTTTTTTTTTTTGAGACAAAGTCTTGCTCTGTTGCCCAGGCTAGAGGGCAGTGGTGTGATCTCAGCTCACTGCAACATCTCCTTCCCAGGTTCAAGCTATTCTCCTGCCTCGGCCTCCCTGGTAGCTGGGATTACAGGCACCCACCACTATGCCCAGCTAATTTTTGTATTTTTAGTAGAGACGGGGTTTCACCATGTTGGCCAGACTGGTCTCAAACTCCTGACCTCAGGTGATCCACCCACCTCAGCCTCCCAAAGTGCTAGGATTACAGGCATGAGCCACCGCACCCAGCCTGAAACTACATGTTCTTGTTGACTATAGTCATCCTATGTTATAGAACACTAGAACTTATTCCTATCCAGCTATAATTTTGTATCCTTTAACAAATTTCTCCCTATCTTCCTCTTCCCCCACCCTTCTCACCCTTTAGGATCCTCTGTCTACTTTCAACTTCAATGAGATCCACTCTTTTTTGCCTTCCACATAAGAGAACATGTGCTGTGTAACTTCCTGTCCCTGGCTTATTTCATAATATCTTCCAGTTCCATCCACGTTGCTGAGAATAACAGGACTTCATCCCGTGTTATGGCTGAATAGTACTCCATTGTGTATAAACACCACATTTTCTCTATCCATCATCTGCTGTTGGACACCGAGGCTGATTCCATATCTTGGCTATGGTGAACAGTGCTGGAGGAAACATAGAGGTGCAGATGCCCCTCCGACACTGATTTCCTTTTCTTTGGGTATCTACACTGTAGTGGGACTGCTGGATCACACTGTAATTTCATTTGCAGTTTTCTGAGGAACCTCCATACTGTTTGCCATAGTGGGTGCCCTAACTTACTCTTACTCTTTTTCTTTTTTCTCTTCGAGACAGTCTCACTGTGGCCCAGGCTGGAATACAGTGGTGCAATCTCAGCTTGCTTACTGTAGCATCCGCCTCCCGGGTTCCAGTGGTTCTCATGCCTCAGCCTCCTGAGTAGCTGGGATTACGGGCACCCGCCACTACACCTGGCGAAGTTTTGTATTTTTTAGTAGAGATGGGGTTTCACCACGTTGGCCAGGCTGGTCTTGAACTCCTGGGCTCAAGTGATCCACCCACCTCAGCCGCCCAACAGTGCTGGAATTACAGGTATGATCCACCGCTCCCAGCTAATTTTTGTGTTTTTAGTAGAGACGGGGTTTCACCATGTTGGCCAGGCTGGTTTCCAACTCCTGATATCAGGTGATCTGCCCGCCTCGGCCTCCCAAAGTGCTGGGATGTCAGCGTGTGCCCCACGCCCAGCCAGCTGCTCTAGTGTACACCCCCCTACAGTGTGTAAGAGCTCCTTTGTCTCCATATCCTCGCCAGCACTTGTTACTTTTTGTCTTTTTGATAATACTCATCCTAACAGGTGAGATGATACCTCACTGCGGTTTTGATATGCATTTCTCTGATTATAAGTGATGCTGAGCATTTTTTTCACGTATTTTTTGGCCATTTGTATGTCTTCTTTAAAGAAATGTCTGTTCGATTGGGTGTGGTGACACAAACCTGTAAGCCCAGCACTTAGAACGCTAAGGCAGGAGGACAGCTTGAGCCTTGACCAGCCTGGGCAGCATAGCAAAACCCTAGCTCAAAAAAAAAAAAAAAAAAAAAAGGAAGAAGAAAAAAGAAATATCTGTGTCTGTTCAGCTATTTGACCTCCAAAAACTAAGAGCCCATTTTGCAATCTAACAACCTGCCGGATTCAGAGACAATCTGTGTTTGGTTCTACTCTGCTACTTCTTATGTGACTTTGGGAAGTTCCCTTAGCCACTTTGAATTCAATTTTCTCAACATTAGCCAGGAATAAGTACCACCTGCCTCTGCTGGTTAACGCTGAGGACTGAAAGGAGAACCTCCACAACGCCACATGAAAATGCCGCCTGGCGGAAGCCCCTCAATGCGGGGCTGGTAGGATCATCTGAAGCTAAGTACAACTTTCCTTTCCACTATCCCAGGCTCACTCTGCATACGATTAGCAAGGAATAGAGAATAAAGGAAACAGAAATAATTGCTTAATTTTTAATAAGAAATTTTTAAAAAGTTGAGGTGGTGGAAAAATAGGAGGGAGAGGAGGGGAAGGAAAAGCAGTCGGTCACAAGTTTTAGTCCAGGGCTCATACCTGGCCTCCTCACTCAGGCAATCACCAGTCCCCACTCCCTGGGGAGGGGTACTTTCTCGGCTGGCTTCACCCACATGGAAGGCACTGCCACAGGTGTTCAGAAACCAGGAGCACCTTGAAATGGGCAATGTGCTTTGGGTAGGAGACCTACAATTTCCCCAAAGAAACCAGGGCATAAAAGTGACCCACATAGGAGGTACCAAGGCTGTAAATACTTGGTGGCAAAAACTGATGTCATATCTGCTGTACAGGAGACACACACCCAAATAAAACTTGCCAAAATAGCAGAGAAAAAAATACAGCAGACATCCAGTGCCATTCTGTTACATAAATATTTATATCCCAAAGCCAGGGACCTCTCTGAAACACTGTGTTTATTTCCACGTTTCATGGAAGATGTTTGAGTGCGCTCACGTGTGTGTCAACAAACTTCCAGTCCCTGCTCTAAACCCTGTGGCTCCTCAGCAAAACCCAAAAACAAATATCAGTTTTCCTTCCAAATGAGAAGTTTCCTGACTTAGCGAAACCAGCATCAAATCCACTTATTATGAGATAGCTGATTACAGGCGAAGCCCTCTAGTCCCAGGATGACTCCCCTCCTGCAGGAGCGGGAAGGATGGCCATAGCACTGGCCTGCCAGACCACATCTCCAGGCAGTTAGAAACCATGGCTGCTCAGGTGAGCCATGATAAAAATCGAAACCAAGTATCTCTGAAAAGTGTACATGTCAAGAACCAGACCTCGGACCGGACTCAGCAGAAATGGATGTTGCAAGGTTTGTTCAGAGACCTCCTTTCCATGCCCCCTTTCCCCGGGACCTCCCTCCTTGCACTAGGGGCCCAGGGCCAATGGACCTCTCCCTTATCTCTAGCCCAGTGCATTTTCAGGAACAGCTCCCAGACTGTACCAGACCCTGAAATGTATTCACTGAATGCACTATTTCTTCAAATGATCATAAAT
This sequence comes from Macaca nemestrina, assembly GCF_043159975.1. Taxonomy (NCBI): domain Eukaryota; kingdom Metazoa; phylum Chordata; class Mammalia; order Primates; family Cercopithecidae; genus Macaca; species Macaca nemestrina. The sequence continues at coordinate 45,305 of NW_027257889.1, forward strand.
CATCTGACTATAACAACAATTGTTTTAAAAGTGTTCTCTCACTCTCTCTCTTGGGAATTCTGTCATGAGTTTGAGCAAGCAGCTTTGCTTCTCCTTACTGCAATTCTATCATTTGCAAAATGTTAACAATTACTGTGTTCACCCATAGCATTGTTGTAAAAAGCCTTAAGACCCACTTCATGTAGCCTGCCTGGAGCACAGACACTGTCACATGGTAAATGCCCACTGAAGGTGAGTTATCTGTAGCTATTATTACCCGCCACTCCAGCGAACGAAAGGAGTCGATCAGGTCTCATCGTATCACCATGAAAAGATGTCCATGGAGACTGTGCAGTGGGAGTAGGGGGACTCAGTGTTTATCAGGTACTATTTTGTTTTTTACAAAGTGTACATATATATTTGTAGGTACACTGGAAAAGATCTGGAAGGAAATACACCCAGTGTTAATAGTGACTACCCCAAAGACACATTCATCCAAACACACAACAGAAAAACACTCACTATCTTTCTGCCTTCCATATCATTTGAACTATTTTCAATAAGCATCTATGGCTTTTGTAAAGTTTTTGAAAGGAATTTATTGCAATTTTTTCTGGAGAAACAAGCAGGAGCATGAAAAAGGTGGAAACAGAAGGTAAAATGGAATGGGACTTAATGGAATTGAGTCCAAGCCAGGCACACGAACCACGCACCTCTCACTACAACTCAACACCAGCTCTCTCTTCTCTTGGTCCAATGGCCCAAGACTTAGAGATAAAATGTTTATTGTGATCACATCAATCACACCAAGGAGCTTGGAACCACCCTTTCAAACTCCTCTGGTTCTGTGTACCTGCCCGGGGCTGTTAGTTTTTCTCCTGTGTCTTTGCTGGACTGTAATCCCCTAGTGGTGGAAATGCACCCTGACACTTAGCCATCATCCCCACAACACTCAGCACCGCATAGAGACCAGGGCAGTGATGTCCACTCGGACTGTGATTCCACTTATAAAGCAAAGGACCAGGGACCAGATGCGACTTGTCTTTGGTAACTCACCAGCTGTGGCTTGAACCAGAACAAAGCCAGGTCTCCTGATGCCCAGAAAAGAGCTAGTGCCTGTCCCACTAGAAACGCGGTAAAAATGTTTTGCTTGCTGTGAAAAGATGCACTACTGGAGAAGATGGGTGCAACTTCTCATGGAGGCATTCAGCCCAGATCACCAGGAAACAGAGCTGCCGGATGAGACACTCGGCCCAGATCACCAGGAAACAGGGCTGCCGGATGAGACACTCGGTCCAGATCACCAGGAAACAGGGCTGCCGGATGAGACACTCGGTCCAGGTCATTAAGAAACAGGGCTACCCGATGAGACACTCGGCCCAGGTCACCAGGAAACAGGGCTGCTGTAAGAGACACTCGGCCCAGGTCACCAGGAAACAGGGCTGATGGATGAGACACTAAGCCCGTCCACTGGAAAGGAAATCTGACTGGGCAGTGGAGGGAAATTCACACAGCCCAATGGCAGCAACAACATGAACAAAAAATACCTGCCTGGAAAGCCATAGCCTGGCTAGCAAATTCGAAACAGAGCCACAATCCTAGTAGCACACATCACTGCAACACAGGGCTTCAGTCAGTGTGCGCACACTTTAAGTAGAAATGTAAAATGTCCATGTTTTATGGAACAAGGGGGCTATTTGTGTGTGTGTGATGTCAAAGAAAACAGCTGAGAAGAAACTGTTGGCAAGGAAATAGAAATAGGCGCCCTTACACATTGACAGTGAGATAACGGTATGGCCCTAACAGAAGGGAATCCAGCAACACCCATCAACATTTAAAATTCGCAGAACACTGGATCCCACAATTCCATTTCTAGCAATGCATCCTATGAACATATTCATGCAAATATGCAAGAATTATGTACAACTCAGCATTGATTAATCCAAACGGTTGGGAACAACCTAAATACTTACCGGTGGACAACCGTGTTTATCTTATGCCAACATCTGTGTTTTTAAAAACAAGACACATAGGCTGGGCACAGTGGCTCACTCGTGTAATCCCAGCACTTTGAGAGGCTGAGGCAGGTGGATCACTAGGCCAAGATATCCATACCATCCTGGTCAACATGGTGAAACACTGTCTCTACTCAAAATACAAACATTATCTGGGCGTGGTGGAGCACACCTGTAGTCCCAGCTACTCAGGAGGTTGACGCAGGAGAATCGCTTGAAGCTGGGAGGCGGAGGTTGTAGAGAGCTGAGATCACGCCAGCCTGGTGACAGAGCAAGCCTCTGCCTTGGAAAAACAAACAAACAAAAACTGCCAAGAGTGGTCACAGAGCAGTGATGGGAGTAGGACTGCCTTTCACTCTCCAGGACCTTTTGAATGTCGCTCATATTACGTATTCAAAATATATGACTATAGCAAATATTTTCAAAGTAACTATGAAAAACTGGGAGAATAATAATATCTAACACACAGGACTGCTGTATAATTAAAGGATGAAAAACATTAAGCACTATCAGAGTTCAAAGGAAGAAGGATTAATTCTAGCTTGGATGTCACAGCGGGGATCATGTAAAGGAAGTGAGTTTTTCAAGTCTTGAAGGATGGAGAAGATTTAAAGAGGCAGAAGTGTGGAGACGATGTCCCAGATGGAGATAAGAACATAGGCGAAGACGATGGCCCAGATGGAGATAAGAACATAGGCGAAGACGATGAAGAGATGAGAAGGTACAAATTCTAAGTGCAGCTCTCAGGCTGAGCTTCAGAACAGGGCTTAGGAAACAAGCTGGAGCGCAAGGCTCATGGCGGGAATGGAAACACTGAAACCCAAACTTGCATATCACGACCTGATCATGAGCCTTGAATGCCAAGCCAGGGAACCTGTCCTTGATCTTAACAATGAAAAATCACTTGGCCGGGTGTGGCGGCTCAAGCCTGTAATCCGGTGCTTTGAGAGGCTGAGGCGAGAGGACTGCTTCAGGCCAGGAGTTTGAAACCACTCTGGACAACACGGCAAGACTCTATCCTTACAAAAAATTTAAAAATTAGCTAGGCAGGATAGCACACCTGTAGTCCCAGCTACTCAGGAGGCTGAGGCGGGAGGATCACTTGAGCCCAGGAATTTAGGGTTACAGTAGGCTGTCAGGGCACACCTGCATTCCAGCCTGAGCAACAGAGCAAGGGCATGTCTCAAAAATCAAATAAAATGAAATAAAATCACTAAAAGTTTGTATAGACATAAAGTATAAAATCATACCCTATATGATTTAATCCAGATATATAATATAAATTAGAGGGGGAGAAGAGAAATTAGGAAGCTATTATAAGAAAAGAAGACAAAACTAAGACACGAGCAAAGGCCCTGGGCTCACAGCGCTATCTTTATATAAAGGAATGAACTACCACATTTATTTTCATGGCATCACCAACTCTGATACAGGCTACAGTATTCTGGAACCATCTCTGTATCAGTCAAATCAGATGGCCATAATACCGTAGGAAAATACCATCAAAAACACCATAGGCTGTGTGGTTTAAACATTAGTTTATTTCTCACAGCTCTGGAGGCTGGAAGTCCAAGATCAAAGTGTCGGCCAACTCAGTTCCCGGACAGGGACCTCTTCCTGGCTTGCAGACAGCCACCTTTCTTCTTGTTTCCTCACACCAGGGCAGTGGGAGCTCTCTGCTTTCTCCTCTTTTTTTTTTTTTTTTTTGAGACAGAGTCTTGCTCTGTCACCAGGCTAGAGTGCAGTGGCACAATCTCAGCTCACTGCAACCTCCGACCCTCTGGTTCAAGCAACACTCTGCCTCAGCCTCCCGAGTAGCTGGGATTACAGGCACGTGCCACCACACCCAACTAATTTTTGTATTTTTAGTAGAAACACGGTTTCAGGATGGTCTCAATCTCCTGACCTTGTGATCTGCCCACTTCGGCTTCCCAAAGTGCTGGGATTACAGGTGTGAGCCACCACACCTGGCCTGGTTTCTCTTCTTCTAAGGGCACTAATCCTGTCAGACCAGGGCCCATGCTCATGACCTCATCTAACCCTAATCACCTCCCAAAGGTCCTACCCTAATACCATCACACTGGCAGTTAGGGCTCCAGTACAAGAATCTGGGGGAGACATAAACATTCAGTTTATAACAATGTCTTTTCAATCCTGTTGGAAAAAACAACCAAATGAGTAGGCGACAAAGTACCTTATATGTAAACAAGTCGGGACTTTTCATATTTCTGCTAACACATTAAGGTCAATTTAAAATGTCTGATAACAAGAGTCAGAAGCAGAGATAAATGAAAGTTAGTTACTCTGCATTTTAGGCCCACATTGAGCTGTCTTTCAATGACATTGTGGTACAAGGAACACTGCTTTCTATTCCTGGTTTTGTCACCAAGAAAGCTGGAACATTTCCCTGTATTTCCATTTATCTTGAAAATCACTGGGCTGACCTAGCAGACCTCCAAGGTCCCTTCCATTCACAAATTCCACAAATAACTTCCTACCAACAGATACTACACAAATAAACCACACTGACGAAGGGGAAAGCTAACACTAGCAAACAATGAGATGTCAAACAAGACAAGACGTATAGAGAAGTGGATCAACCACAAACTGGTGGACGATGAGCCGGCAGTGGATGAAAACACATTCCCTATCGATGGACAGACAGGCAAGGGCGCCGAGGTAGTATTGTTGAAGACTTCCTATTTTAAACCTTCTAGATAAATGGCCCAATTGTTTATATTCATTCTGATTAAATGTGAACGTGAAAACTTCCTCCAGGGGACACAGACATCTAAAAAGTTCCCAATGTATCCAATTTGTCATTTGATATTTTTACTGACAAGAAAAATGAGGGACTGAATATACAAACAGACCATGCCTGATCATATGTAGACATACAGAACTCAGACCACAACCTGTAGCTGCCCACCCAGGAAACCAATCTCCTATCTACAGTCAACAGCCAGGAGGCCAGCCAGGCTAGCACTTCAGACAGGAAGCCAGACTGCTCTCTCTCCACAACCCAGAAACTAAGAAACGACTCTGTCCTAGGTGGCCAGGACTTGACTCAAAACTAACAGCCACCCTAATTTTGGCCCCTGTTTCCAGTTAGGATCATTCAGAGAAAGCCAAATATGCCCCTAACCAATCACATAGGACACCCTGCTTCTGCACAGCCGCCTCCAGCCCTCACAACAGCCTCCACTGGGAGCTGTTCTTTTCCATCCTGAAGCTTCCCCACTCCTCATCTGCCACTCACTTGCATATCAGTCTGTGCCACACGCAAGTGATGGTGCCAACTCCCTTGCCACAGCAGTTCTGAGAAAGTCACCTCTGCCTGTCTCATGTGGGCAGCCTTCCTTTATTTCCCCCAAAAAACAAGTCTTAAATTAGGGGCTTCTCTCTATATGGCCACGCTATACCATTCAGAAGCCCAGCATGGCAGATTCCAAGCCTGGAAAGGCCATACACCCCTCAGGTCCTCTTTCCACAAAACACAGCTTCCTTAAGTTCTTCAGTCACCCCCACCAACCAGGGAAGGAACCACGTGTTATGGAAAGACCAAGGGCCTTGACGTGAAACTTCTGGGTTCATCAAGTACTTCATCTTTCCACTTAAGAAATTACATGGCCTCGGCCAGGCGTGGTGGCTCACACCTGTAATCCCAGCACTTGGGGAGGCTGAGTCGGGTGGTTCAACCGAGGTTGGGAGTTCAAGACCAGCCTAACCAACATGGAAAAACTCCATCCCTACTAAAAATACAAAATCAGCCTGGCATGGTGGTGCATGCCTGTCATCCCAGCTACTCGGGAGACTGAGGCAGGAGAACCACTTGAACCTGGGAAGTAGAGGTTGTGGTGAACCGAGATCACGCCATTGCACTCCAGCCTGGGCAAGAGCAAAACTGAGTCTCAAAAAAATAAAAATAAAAATAAAAATAAAAAATTGACGTGACCTTGAACAATTTTCTTAACTTCTTTAAGCCTCTATCTTCATCTTCAATAAAATAATTTTACCTCCAAGATTGCATTAAATGGAATCCCACAGGAAAAACAGCTGACAAATTTAGGGGACCAACAGCTGTGCACTCCTACTGTCGCCCCACTTTACTCCAAGAGAGAAGCGGAAGATGTCCAGAAAAAGCCTGTTGATCCCTACACCTCAGCATCCTGTGTTCACACAAGGCGCAGTGGCACCCAGACTTACCGGGGTCACCCAAATACAAGACATGTTTTGATTTTTCAACTTAGGTACACATGACTTCTAACGTTCACCATATATGATCCATATTTTAGAAGAGATTTTCCTACACTACCCCGTGGTTCTATTTTAGCAGACTTAGATGTGCCATAATAGCTCACTATCTTAAGCCCTCTTCAGTATCAAAAACAAAACTTTAATCTGTAACACAGTTATCAGCAGTGAAAGTGGAAAAGGTACCTACGAGTCAAAATGACCCTCTGCCCTGCCCCACCCTACAAAAAGCTGTTCAGGAGGACTTGGGCTGCTTATGAGAATGCTGTCTGTATTCCCAGGGACAGACAAACGCCTACCCTGGTTAGAAGCTGCGCTGCTCAGCCTCCGGGCTAGAAAGCTCCCCACGCCCTCTACCCAAGGAGAAGAGAAGCAAATGGGGTGGCCAGGCTCCAGGATGTGGACTGTTTCGTTTGGTTTCTGCAGTCCAGGTCACCGCCATGGGTGAAGCTCTTCCTTCCTTCTTTTCCACCCAAGCAGTCCTACGGCTGCTGTGGGGCCTCTTCCCTATGAGTCAGCCTAGCCATTGTTCTTCTTCTTTTTTTTTTTTAAGACGGAGTCTCACTCTGTCACCCAAGCTGGAGTGCAGTGGCGTAATCTTAGCTCACTGCCACCTCTACCAACCGTGTTCAAGCAATTCTCCTGCCTCAGCCTCCCAAGTACCTGGGATTACAGGCACCTGCCACCACGCCCAGCTAATTTTTATATTTTTAGTAGAGACGGAGTTTCAACTTGTTGGTCAGGCTGCTGTCGAACTCACGACCTCAGGTGATCCACCTGCCTCGGCTTCTCAAAGTACTGGGATTACAGGCATGAGCCACTGCATCTGGCCGAGTCAGCCCAGCCATCCTGACTTTTTGTTCTGGTAAAATTACTGTCTTCCACGTCTACCTTCCAAGTAGCTAAATCAGAGATCTGGCCCTTGGAGCAGGCTTGAAGAATCCCTGTTTTTGGTCCTCAAGAGGTCCTACCAGGGTCTGGGACAATTCCAAGACTTGTGTTCTTAAAGAGGAAAGAAACCTCACAGACATGGCTCTCGCAGAGCTCAGGCGAGCCCGTATTGGAGGCAAGGTTTGGAAGGCGGCCCTAAGGTTTGGGTGTGCCATCTATGATAACAGATAAGAGATCTGAAGCCAGCTGTCTGGGTTCAAACCTCAATTCCAACAGCACCGGCTGTGTGATGTTAGACGACGTCCCCAGCCTCTCTGTGGTTCAGTTTCCTCACTGTAAAAGGGCCACAATAATAGAGCTGCTCTAAAAATTAAGTGAATTGGTGCATATAAGGTATTCAGAACAATGCTTGGCACATGGGGGAGTTCAATAGACACGTATTGAACAGAGTAACTTAGCAATTAGTAAATATACTCATGCAGGCCAGGCGCGGTGGCTTATGCCTGTAATTCCAAAACTTTGCGAGGTTGAGGCGAGACGGTCACTTGAGCCCAGGAGTTTGAGACTAGCATGGGCAACACAGCCATATTCCATCTCTAAAACTGTGTGTAACATACATGTCTATATACACTCAAATGTTCACAGTGTATTTATAGTATACAAAATAGCTGGAATACAGAGTTAACTATTCACAATGGTTACTTCTAGAGAAGGCGGAATGCAAATTTCAGCTTTTTACCCCACATATATATTCTTGTATCATCTGAAATATTTAAGCAAATTGTATGTATAAATTTGCCCCGAAACACATAGCAGAATAATGTAGTTTTGACTCAAAAATCTTCAAATCATGATGGAATTGTCCTGTGAAAGTAAAGTTATAGAGATGAAAAGCCTGCCTCCAGCCTAAATGCTCGTTCATATGACCTATAATACACAAACCAATGCAGACGCCCCAATCCTTTCCCCACTGTCATAAGAATTTTTCAGTGAACTGCATTCGCCTTTACAAACTAGATGATAGTTAGAGTTACCAGGCAAGAACGTGGATCCAGTTCTGCTTTTTCAAAGCCCAATGTTCCTCCCATAATAGCAATGCATTCTTCAACCGGTCAACTGCCCCCAACACCTGAGCTCTCTGTTGTACACAACTCAACGAGGCCTGGGAGAAAGCAGGTGCAAATTTCACTTACTCAGTAACAACACATCCCACCTGATTCCTCTGCTGGGCTAGTTCTCAAGTCATCTTTTTCTAAGCTTTCATTCGGCTCTACCACACGTACCTAGGCTGGGTAAAACACTTTACCAAGTTTTTTTTTTCGAGACGGAGTTTCACTCGGTCGCCCACGCTGGAGTGCAGTGACGTCATCTCGGCTCAGAAGCCAGCGCCCGGGTCCATGCAGTCCCCTCCGCGGCAGACGCGGGGATCCGGGGAGCAGTGGGGACCGGCCCCCACCCGCAGGGCGACCGGGACCCCCGCGCAGGCCCACGCGGTATCGCAGCAGGCGCGAAGCCCCCGGTGCCACCCGAGGCCGAGACAAAGCCCAGGCGCAAGGACCTCGGATCTCGACTTCGGATCCTGCGGAATCCAACTCCAAGCCGCCACGCCCGGCGTAGAGAACCCCGTCCGGTCCGCAGACCCCGTCACCCGGTCTCACCTCAGGCCGCCCGCTCACAGCGCCCGCTCCTCGCCGCGGCGCCTGGGCCGACTGGAGCGCAGCTGAGCAGCCTACAGAGCGGAGGCAGCCTCAACAATGGAGTCCCGGGGCGGGGCCGCCGCCGCCGCTTCAGCGCGTGTTCCCCGCTCAGGATCCGGCTCGGAGCAAGGAGCTGCAGCTGGCGCGGGGCTGCGGCCGGGACACACACCCTGCAGGTGCACACGGCCCCGCCCGCCGCCCGCCACCCCGCCCCCAGCGGAGGCGGGCGCCCAAGGCCCGCCCCCCGGCCAACGGAGAGCGAGCTGCACGGAGAGGGCGGGGCCTGGGGGAACAAATGGAGGTTGGGCGGGAAGGCGCTGGGACTGGGCGTACAGGGTTCCGCGGGAGGACTGGACCCAAGAGCTGACCGGATCCTGGCCTTCTAGAAGACCCAGCTCAACGTCCACCCGCAGTCTGGTCTACAGGACGCGCTCATCTCAAGCCCAGAACTCAGGCTTTTAGGGCAGAGAGCGAGAGACAGGCTTGCTTTACAAAAAGGGAAACTGAGGTCCAAGGAATAGGATTGCCTGCTGCCGGAAGTCACGTAGTCCCATTCACTCGTTCACCTTGTCATTCAGCAAACATTTGGAAGCACGTATGGTGGGCGGTAGGACTGAAGAAGGTCCGGGCGCGGTGGCTCGCGCCTGTAATCCCAGTACTTTGTGGGGCCGAGGCAGGTGGATCACTTGAGGCCAGGAGTTCGAAACCAGCCTGGCCAACAAGATGAAACCCGATCTCTGCTAAAAATACAAAAACTTAGCCTATCGTCGTGGCGTGTACCTGTGGTCCCGCTACTGGGAAAGCTGAGGCAGGAGAATCGTTTGAACCCGGGAGGTGGAGGTTGCAGTGAGCTTAGATCGTGCCACTGCATGTGCTCCAGCCTGGGCGACAGAGTGAGACTCTGTCTCCAAAAAAAAAAAATTAATAGATGGGAAGTAGAAGCGAACTTAGGCCTTCCCTGAAGGAGCTCGGCCAAGGAGTACCTGAAATGTCTCTGCATCTCTTTAAGGTCTGATAAAGGAACCAGGAGCAAGCACTAATCACTTCCCTTTCCTGCCTCAGAGCTTTCATGTGTTTGCTGTTCCCCACCCGAAATGCCAAGTACCAATGGTATTTATTTATTTATAGAAATGGGGTCTCCCTATGTTGCCCAGGGTGGTCTCAAACTCCTGGCCTCAAGCTATCCTCTCGTCTCAGCCTCCCAAAGTGTTGGGATTACAGGCATGCACCACTGTCCCCAGCCCTGATCGTCTTTAAAACCTCTTTCCTCATCTTATTTGAGATTCCTGCTTCATGTGCCCCCACACCCTTGGTTTTTCTGTACTTCCGTAGCTGCTCTGCCCAACTTGTATATGTCTGGGCTCAGGCCAAATGCCCTTCCATTTGCAGTGGGCACTGCCACAGGAAATCTCATGCCCTTCCGGGCTTCACAAACCATCCTCATGCTCTGCTGCCAGCCAGAGACATCCATCCCAGTCAGATGCCGAGCCCTCACCTTTCCCAAAGCCCCAGTTGGACACAGGGAAGCATCTCCAATTTTCCGCGGGCCAAAACAGAGTGCTTTATTAGTGCCCTAACCTGCTCATCCACATTCTTGTGATTCTCTGTAAACAGCCCCTCCATCCACCCAGCTGCTCAGGTGAAAATCTCAAATCCTCCTCCAGTCCTTCCTCCCCGAACCTCTCATGCAGCCCTCTGCCTTCCTAGGACACTGAGCACCCCTCACTCCCAGCACCAGCTGGGGTGCTGTCTGAGTCGCTGCCACCCACTTGGCATGAAGTGTGACCTCTCGCCCGGTGTGGTGGCTTACGCCTGTAGTCACAGCACTTTGGGAGGTTGTGGCGGGCAGATCGGTTGAGGCCAGGAGACTGGGACCAGCCTGGTCAATACAGTGAAACTAAAATACAACAATTAGCCAGGCATGGTAATGCGTGCCCATCGTCCCAGCTACCCTACCCAGGAGGCTGAGGCAGGAAAATTGCTTGAACCTGGGAGGCAGTGGTTGCAGTGAGCCAACATCACACCACTGCATTCCAGGCTGGGCAACAAGTGAGACTCTGTTGCAAGTTAAAAAAAAAAAAAAAAAAAACCCAAAAAAAACAAAAACAAAAAAACAAAAAAACAAAAAACGAAGAAGAAGGAGAAGTGTGACCTCTCTAAGGCAAGGCAGTGTCCTACTCTGATTCACTTCCATGTGCAAAACAGGACCTGCACCCTGAAGGCACTCACTCAGGGAGGCTGCTGGGATGGGTGGATGCTGGGGCTGACCCCATCCCCATCGCTTTTCCCACAGACACCTGTACACTCATCACTCCCACACTCGCACCCACCACTGAAAGCCTGGCCCCTAATCTGATTTGCCTAACAAGCTCCCCAGATGAACAACACATGCTTCCCTACCTCTCCCCTGCTAGGGCCCCACCGTGTTCTGGGATGTACTCAGGGATCAGGAGAACAAAACCTCAGGGAGTGAAAGGACATTCCAGGGTGCAGGCCTCTGCATCCCCCTCCATGCCCTCACCCCTGCCTGACACACCCTCACCCCTGTACCTGGCCAGCTCCTACCAACCCTTAAATTCTCACCAAGTTCAGTGGTGGCAGCCACACCCTAAAGTGACTGACTACCCAATAACCTATGCCCTTGCATAGTCTTCCTGACCTTGGGTACGAGCAAAACCGGTGACTGGCTTCTAACGCATAGAGCCTGGCAAAAGCAATGCGATGTCACTGTCACGGTGCATCACCTTCGCACACTAGAGAGAAAGGTTCCGCCTGCAGGCGCTCTAGGAAGGAGATGCTGTGCTGAGAAAGGACCTTTGGAGGGGCCCCCGTAGGCAAGGAAGCAAAAAGCTGGGCCCTTGCCAAGCGGGTCTGAGGAAATGAATTCTGTCAGTAACCTCAGTGGACCTGGAAATGGATTCTGCCCTGGTGGAGCCTCAGATGAGGATGCCTCCCAGCTGCTTGGCGTGAGATCCCAAACACAGGATCCGCTAAAATGTGCTCAACTACTAGCTTGCCAAAATTGGCTTAAAGGTGTGTGTTGTTTTAAGTTTCTCAGTTTTTAGTTATTGCCTACAAAAGTGTTAAAATGTGAGACAATAACTTAGGTCCCCTCCCCATCACACACATTCTTCTTTTTGGCATTCATCACAATTCTACTTATTGATTTAAAATCTCCCTCTTGACTGGGTGCAGTGGCTCAGGAGTTCCAGACCAGCCTGGCCAACATGGTGAAACCCCATCTCTACTAAAAATACAAAAATTAGCTAGACGTGGTGGTGCAATCCTGTAATCCCAGCTATTCTGAAGGCTGAGGCAGGAGAATTGCTTGAATCCAGGAGGCAGAGGTTGCAGTGAGCCGAGATGACACCATTGCACTCCAGCCTGAGTGACAAGAACAAAACTCTGTGTCAAAAAAAAAAAAATTGTCTCTTGCCACTAGCATGAAGGTCCCATGGGAAGAAAAATGGAAACTCTTGCTCATAACAGTGTCCCAAATGCCCAGCACGGTGTAGTTCTAGGGCAGTGGGTCGATGGTGGACACTGCTGGTTGGAGGACCCAGCTGGCCCTCCCAGCTGCCTTCTCCCTAGTCTGTTCCATTATAGAGAACAGAATAGTTTCCTGTCTTTCCAGAGTCCCTCTTAGTGGGGATCGGCCAAGTGACATTGTCTTGCCCCGGGAGACATAATTGGAAGTTGGCTGAAAGGTTTCTAGCCGTGGTGTGCTGGGGTGATTTGAACCAGGACATGAAAGCTGACCATCCATTGTTCAGGAATTCTGCAAGTTGATTGTTCAACACATTCAGTACTTAAAAATATCAAATAATATGAACTCGCAAATTAAAAAATGCATTAGACCAGATGCAGTGGCCCACGTCTAACATATTGGAAGCCTGAGGCAGGAAGATCACTTGAGCCCAGGAGTTCAAGACCAGCTTAGGCAAAAAAGGAAGACCCTGCCTCCACAAAAAATAATAAAATTAGCTACGCATGGTGGTTTGTGCATCCAATCCTAGCCACTCAGGAGGCTGACGTGGGAGGACCCCTTGAGCCATCTGTTCAAGGCTCCAATGAGCTATGATAGTGCCACTGCACTCCAGCCTGGGTGACAGAGCCAGACCCTATCTCAGAAATAAACATATTTCATATATTAATAAATTTATAGTAAATGTATGTTTATATACACATGTATTGTAATTATATATTTAGACATAAATACATATTTCTTGCTTTATTTATTTATTTATTTATTTTGAGACGGAGTTTAACCCTTGTCGCCCAGGCTGGAGTGCAATGACGCAATCTGGCTCACCGTAACCTCCACCTCCGGGGTTCAAGTGATTTTCCTGCCTCAGTCTCCTGAGTAGCTGGGATTACAGGCACGCACCACCACACCTGGCTAATTTTTGTATCTTTAGTAGAGATGGGGTTTCTCCATGTTCTCAGGCTAGTCTCAAACTCCTGACCTCAGGTGATCTGCCCATCTCGGCCTCCCAAATTGCTGGAACTACAGGTGTAAGCCACTGTGCCCAGTCTATATGATATATTTATATATTATAATTATGTATATTAATTTTATATAATTACATATAAATATACAAACTTCCTTGCCTTCTCTTGTTTCTACCTACAGTCAGTCCCATGACTTCAAATACTATCTACATGTAATAATTATAAATGTATATTATATATATACATATATATATATATTTTTTGAGACGGAATCTTGCCCTGTCGCCAGGCTGGAGTACAATGGTGCAGTCTCAGATCACTGCAGCCTCTGACTCCCGGGTTCAAGCGATTCTCCTGCCTCAGCCTCCCAAGTAGCTGGGCTTATAGGCACCCACTACCACGTCCAACTAATTTTTGTATTTTTAGTAGAGACAGGGTTTTGCCATATTGGCTAGGTTGGTTTTGAACTCCTGACCTTAATTGATCTCCCGCCTCGGCCTCCTAAAGTGCTGGGAATACAGGCGTGGGCCACCTTGGCCAAAATATTTTTCTGTTTCCAAGCATTTTACATGAGAGGAAAGTGGAGAATAAGTCATCTGACACTTTACTGTAAAAGAAATCTTTGTGCCTCTCTTCTTTTCATCTTTCCTAAGTGTACATATTACCAAAATGTCTTTAGGTTGAGGTCCCTCCGTGAAAACTTTACAGGGTGTTGTGTCCTCAGCCACCCTCCTGTCTTTCTCTAGTCCTGGAATTTTAAAACTGTCTGGGGATGACCCAGGATCCCACAGTGGCCATGTCTATTGGAGGGTCTAGTGAGTATCAGCCCCGGGGTCATCTCATCGCCAAGGACAGCCTGAGGTAGGGGGTAGAGTCGCTCAGGGGAGCAGCTGGATGCTCTTGGCCTTGGAGGAATCTCTTGGTATAGTTTTATCTAAAATGGTGACCCCTTGGGATTATTAAAATTTTAGGACATTAAAATGAATGGACAATTCAACGTAATGTCATTAAAGTTAGGTCATTAAAACTGTTCCTCCAGCCGGAGCTTTTATTCCTCGGAGACACATTGATGGTCTGCCAGTGGGATACTGATATTGAGAGGAAAAGGTAGAAATGATTTCTGCTCTCTAGATTGTCTCAGACTTGTGAAGAGAGAAAAACTGTCCCAAAGGACAAGGAAAACCCACCCCAGAGAGGATGTGCAACAACCTGAACATGAAAATGCACTGAAGGCGCACAGGAGGACAAAGAGCAGTGCCAGTGCCTCCTAGGTGGTCACTGAGCACTTTACTGAACAGGATGGGTGTCCCGAGGGATAGAATGGCCTGCCGTGACACTTAGAAAGCTCTGTGTTGGAGTCAGCACTGCCTCTCCCTGAGTTTGTTACCTTGAAAAGGCTTGTCCGCTGATTTGAGTTTCAGTTTTTCATTGACTGTAAGATACATTTTATCAGTACAGTTTGAAAGATAAACATACTATTTCCAAAGAGGCAAGGTAAAATGGTGTATTTTATTTGCTAAAAATTCGTATTTATTTCTTCCCCAGAGTGAGTGTAGTAAGTTTTAAAGGTCTGTTCTTTTTAAGGGTAATTTCAAATGGAATTGTAGGACTTAGCTTTATCAATGTTACTGGTGAAATAAAAGTGTGATAGATAAATTGATGATTTACAAAGATTCACCAAAATGTCAGTTTCCCTCTTGTAGCATGGTGAAGAATTAATGACAGTGGACACATCTGTATCCTCTTATCTGGATATTCGAGGGTTTTGTTTTGTTTTGTTTTGTTTTTGGAGACACTGTCTTGCTCTGTAGCCCGGCTGAAGTGCAGTGGCGCCATCTCTGCTTACTGCAACCGCCACCTCCCGGGTTCAAGTGATTCTCCTATGTCAGCCTCCCGAGTAACTGAGATTATAGGCACCCACTACCACACCCAGCAAATTTTTGTATTTTTAGTAAACAGGGGGTTTTAGGCCTGACACAGTGGCTCAGGTCTGTAATCCCAGCCCTTTGGGAGGCCAAGGTGGGCCGATCATGAGGTCAGGAGTTCCAGAGCAGCCTGACCAACATGGTGAAACCCTGTCTCTACAAAATATACAAAAAAATTAGCTGAGCCTGGTGGCAGGCATCTGTAATCCCAGCTACTCGGGAGGCTGAGGCAAGAGAATTGCTTGAACCCGGGAGGTGGAGGTTGCAGTGAGCCAAGATGTTGCCACTGCACCCCAGCCCAAGCGACAATGTGAGACTCCGTCTCAAAAAACAAACAAACAAACAACAGAAAGACGGGGTTTTGATATGTTGGCCAGGCTGATCTCAACCTCCTGACCTCAGGTGATCGCCCTCCTCAGCCTCCCAAGCTGCTGGGATTACAGGCATGAGCCACCATGCCCTGCCCATTGTATTTTCTTTTTATTCCCTAAATTTTAATATGTTTGAGTTTGTCTGTTCCTTTATCACTGTTTTCTTACATAAAAGAAATTCTGCCTAATCCTTCATAAAAAAAAATCTTCCTGTAACTTCTGAAAGTGTTCTGGTTTTATCTTCCATATTTGAATGTATAATAAGTTGATTATGGCTCACGGAATAGAGAAGAATGCAATGCATTTTCCCAAGTAGATGCCAGCCTGGTTTGCCTCATATTTTAAAGTGCATGTGATTTCTTTTTCTATTCTACGGTGCCTACTCTATCATTCCTTAATTTTCCATATAAATGCTGGGTCATTAAGACTTTCTTTTCCCTTGGTCTGCTTGCTCATCTCTCTGCTAATACTGTGCTGTCCTGAATATTTTCGTTTGAAAATCTTAGAAGTATGTTAGACAAGCCATCACTCTTTTTTTAGATGGCTAAAAATCATTAGACATTTGTCATTTTTACTACGTGTGAAAAAGTAGTTTTTCTTGCCTAAAAACAACCTGATTTGGGAATTTATGTGATTTCATAGGAATAGCATCTGGAAGTGTTGACATTAATGTCATTTTAAAAAACGTGTGTCGTATTTCCTCTTATTCTTTTCTGCCTTGACATTGTGCAATAGAAATTTTTAAAATTGTTCTATTAGTATTGTCAAATATCAATTATTGGTTTTATTTACTACTCAATTAAATTTAACGAGCCTACTCTGTCTTGGTGTAATCACATGGAATGGGCTCAACTCCCCAGTTAACAAGTGACAGCACGTGTAAAATATTGTCTACCAGGGAAACTCATTGAACACTTAGTGTTCAGACAGTGTTTTGGTGTCTGGTTCCCTAAGCACCACTGCAGTGACACAAAATAATAGACCTTCAGCAGAAAAAGTTTTGGCAAATACATTGCATAAGCCATTTACATGCAGTGAGTCATTCTTATTAGGGTTGGTGGAATCCCTTTCAAAATGTAAGTTACTAATACAAAGATGGAACTTTGCGAGCAGACGTTTTTAAGAATAAGTAGTCTCAGGACTGATAATATTAACTCCCTTATGCACATCAGGTAGGACTTTATTATGACAGATACTAGAAATGTACAAAGTGAAGTTAAAAGGTAACTCCTAGCAGCACATCTTACTCCCTGGATTCTCTAATAAGATGGGTGTTTCTACTTTGCTGTTGCCTTTTTGAATAGTTAGATTCTAGCATTAGTACTGCTGTATGGGAGGGAGTATGTGTGAACAGAGTAAGAGTTCTGACAATCAAGGCACAAAATAAATGCTTGGAAATTTTAGAATCATGCAAACAGCTTATGGATTGAGTACAGATTCCCAGTGCTGTCAGTCTCACCCATCCTTCTATCCCCATGTGTGGAATGTTCTAGGACTCCATGGCTTTTGAGGATGTGGCTGTGAACTGTACCCAGGAGGAATGGGCTTTGCTAGATTCTTCTCAGAAGATTCTCTGCAGAGAAGTGATGCAGGAAACTTGCAGGAACCCGGTTTCTGTAGCTGAGAATGACAAAACATTTCACTTAATTACAGAATTATTTCCCTATCATCAGTGCTATTTGTGATTTGGAATGTGGCAAGGGAATGATTTGGTGAAGAAATCAGGCATGGGCACTGTGTACAATGAACATTAAATCTAGTAATGTTTCTATAGTTTGTAATAATTCATGATAATTTTGTGGGTCTGTATTTTAGGAAACAAATGGAAAGACCAGAATATTGAAGATCACTTCAAAAAACCTGGGAAAGATATAAGATAACTTGCACTGAGAAGAGGAAATAAAGTCCTCTGAAGGAATCTTAGCTTGTCATGAACTTAAAAACAAGCAATCAAAACAAATGAGAGTCACTTGAAATTTATTTCTTTTTAGAAAAATTTCACCCGAAATGCAATGTACTTCAGTGTAGCAGTCAGTGTTTGGAAAACAGTTTACTTGAAAATAGTACTACAAAATTGTGTACATGAATGTTACTAATTTGGTCATAGCCATGCAAGTGGTAGCTGTGTTTTCAGTAGTAACCCATTTACTTTCAAATAATTCAGTCATGGCAAAAAAAAAAAAAAGCATTTTCCTTGGTATTGGTAGCAGTGTAAGTCCAAGACCTATTAGTAAGTAGAAAGTTATTAAACCAAGCAATAATTATGTGCTTTACATTTGTTTTTACAGAAATCATATGATACAGAGACTGTGTGAAAGCAAAGACGGTAGTCAGTATGGACTGTTGTCAGCCAAATTCCAATGCTTGATCTGAATGAGAACATTTCTGCTGGATTAAAACAATGTGAATGAAGTATTTGTGGAAAAGTCTTTGTACGTCATTCTCTCCTTAATAGGCACATCTTAGCTCACTCAGGATACAAACCATATGGAGAGAAGCACTATAAATGTGAACAGTGTGGGAAACTCTTCATTTCTGTTCCAGGTGTTAGAAGACACATGATAATGCACAGTGGAAATCCAGTTATAAATGTACGATATGTGGGAAAGCTTTTTATTTTCTCAATTCATTTGAAAGACATCAGAGAACTCACACAGGAGAAAAACCCTATAAATGTAAACAATGTGGTAAAGCGTTCACTGTTTCCGGTTGTTGTCTAATACATGAACAAACTCACACTAGAGAGAAACCCTACGAATGTAAGGAATGTGGAAAACATTCAGATTTTCTTGTTCTTTTAAGACGCGTGAAAGGACTCACACTGGAGAAAGACCCTATACATGTACCAAATGTGATAAAGCCTTCAGCTGTTCCACTTCCCTTCGTGACCATGGAAGCATTCATAGTGGAGAGAGACCCTATGAATGTAAACAATGTGGCAAAGTCTTTAGTCATTTGAGTTCCCTTTGTAACCATAGAAGTACTCATACTGGAGAGAAAGCCTATGAATGTAAACCATGTGACCAAGCCTTCAGTCGTCTCAGTTCCCTTCACCTCCACGAAAGAATTCATACTGGAGAAAAATCCTATGAATGTAAGAGATGCGGTAAAGCCTACATTCGTTCCAGTCATCTTACTCGCCATGAAAGAAGTCATGATATAGAGGCTGGGTGTAGTGACTCAGCCTATAATCCCAGCACTTTGGGAGGCCAAGGAATGTGTATTGCTTGAGCCCAGGAGTTCATAACCAGCCCGGATTAAAACAGCGTGAAACAACCTGGGCATCAAGGTGAAACCCTGTCTCTAGAAAAAATAAAATAATGCCAGGCACGGTGGCTAACACCAGTTACTCGGGAGACTGAGGCAGGAGAATGGCGCGAACCCAGGAGGCAGAGCTTGCAGTGAGCCGAGATCGCACCAGTGCACACCAGCTTGGGCGACAGAGCGAGACTCCGTCTCAAAACAAATAAATGAAAATAATTAGCTGGGCATGGTGGCACATTTCAGTTGTTTTAGTTCTTTTTCAAGGACATAAAAAGCAACGTTGGGTTGGGGAAAGCCCTGTGCATGCGGATCACGAGATCAGGAGATCGAAACCATCCTGGCCAACATGGTGAAACCTCGTCTCTACTAAAAATACAAAAAGTAGCTGGGTGTGGTAGCATATGGTTGTAATCCCAGCTTCTCAGGAGGCTGAGGCAGGAGAATCACTTGAACTCAGGAGGTGGAGGTTTCAGTGAGCCGAGACTGTGCCACTGCACTCCAGCTTGGCGACAGAGTGAGAATCCATCTCAAAATAAACAAACAAATAAATAAAGCCCCTTGAATGTAAGAAATGTGGTAAAACATTTACTCTTTCCCATTCCCTCATAAACATGAAAAGGCTAACACTGCAGAGAAACCTTAAGAATGTAGGAAATGTGGTCAAGCCTTCAGATTTTCCTGTTTTTGAAGATTTGGGAGGACTCAGAGTGGAGAAAAGCCTTTTGAATCTAAATTTGTGGTAAGGCCTTCAGTTGTGTTAGTTCCATTTGAAGACATCAGCTCATTCCTGAGAAAAACCCTATGAATGTCCAGAATCTGGGAATGTTTCATTTCTCTCATCCTCACTCAAGGACAAATGAAAATGCACACTATAGCTGGCTGGACCTTGTAAATACAAGAACGTACACAGGATTAAAACTCTAATAGTTTAGAAACTGCAAGAATATTTTCAGTTTTCACATTTACTTGAAACGTCATGTGAAAACTCCCACAGGAAAGAAGTTCTATAAGTGAAGCTTTTCTAATTTGGAAAGCCTAATGCAAATTAGTTATCGTGTAGTGCTTGAAAAAATGTATGAAATGTTACACAAGTTACAAGTATATTGTTTTTTCCGTGACTCATTCTTAAAGAGTCTTGAGAATGCATTTCACCTTGTTTTGCAGGGAAACCTTGAGGTGAGAGTTTTGTAAATGCTCTTTAAGCAGTAGTACTTGAGTTTCATAGATAATGATATTAAGTTTGTTGGTAGAATTTTTGTCTATTCATTTGATAATATGCTGTATTCATGGTTGAATTTTGATGTTTTTCTAACATGGAGGTAAGTTTAATTTTTTTGTTTCATTATTATCTTTTTTTTGAGATGGAGTCTCACTCTGTTGCCCAGGTTGGAGTGCAGTGGTGCGATCTCAGCTCACTGCAACCTCCACCTCCTGGGTTTAAGCGATTCTCCTGTCTCAGCCTCCTGAGTACCTGGGACTACAAGCGCCCACCACTACGTCCAGCTAATTCTTTGTATTTTTAGTGGAGACAGGGTTTCGCCATGTTGGCTAGGCTGGTCTTGAACTCCTGACCTCATGATTTGCCCTCCTCGGCCGCCCAACATGCTGGGATTACAAGCATGAGCCACCACACCTGGACAGGTAAGTTTCATTTGTATGTATTGCCCTGTGATTAATGGACCAGTGAATAATGATTGTCAATTGTTGGGATAGTCTTACTAGCCTCATTTGGAAAATTTTGATTATCCCTTGTTCATTATACACATTCCACCTTTCCTTGTTAAAGGAAAAACTACTCTTGATGTAAAGATGTTTATTTTTTGCTAATACTGAGTTGGTATTAATTCCTAAGTACATAAAGTTTACCATAGAGTATCATCTTGTGAGTTCTTTGCATCTGTTGCCCTTTATTCTTTATTATTTCTGTCTGTTATTTGGATCGTTCACTTTGAATGAAGGAGAGAGGACTGTGATAGGAGGATATGTTGTAACCAATCTGAGGGAGGAAGCATTCAGTCTCTCAGTCACATATGATAGCGTTGGGCTTTTCATCGATGCCTTTGGTATTGTAGTAGATCGTATTACACCATTATGGTATGATGGTTTATATATTGTATTTTAGAGTATTACAGTCTTACCAGTCAGTGTATCATGATTCAGTTCCCTACCAGCCAACAGACAAAGCAATCACGTACTCCTGTAGGAACAAAGGAACATCCTCGGCCTGGCGCGGTGGCTCACGCCAGTAATCCCAGCACTTAGGGAGACCGAGGGGGGTGAATCACAAGGTCAGGAGATCGAGACCATCCTGGCTAACACGGTGAAACCCCGTCGCTACTAAAAATGCAAAAAATTAGCCGCGCGTGGTGGTGGGTGCCTGTAGTCCCAGCTTCTAGGGAGGCTGAGGCAGGAGAAGGGCATGAACCCGGGAGACAGAGCTTGCAGCGAGCCGAGATCACACCACTGCACTCCAGCAAGGGTGATAGAGCGAGATTCTGTCTCAAAAAAAAAAAAAAAAAAAGGAAATTCCTCACGTTTTTTAATGTGATACCACTCTCTGCTCCCAAGTTAATCCGTGTTTGGGCCTGTGGGAACTTACACCATTCTCCTATATGTAATTAATAACTGATGACTGGTTTTTCTGTTTAGTAGGAGATGTTATGTGTTTAACGGTGCCAGTAAAAGTAGGGTGCGAATTCCTTCCTCACCAGTGGGGTGCATGAGACGGTATTGAAACAATTGACAACACAAATGGAATGGACCAGCCCTCATGAAGGACACCTGCTCAACTTGACCTACCTGCTGTCGGCTGATGGTTCCGTAACACATCAGCAGTCACCTGAGTCAGAACCATGAGCTGATGATGGGCCTTCCGTTTGGTCTGCACAGTGTTTTGTTTTCTTCAGGTGTTGTCATCTTCTCCCACACTAAAACGCTCTCATCTCCTAGACATGAATGTTTAATTGCACCCCAGCATGACATTTGACCTGTGCTTAGCAAGCGGTTTTGAGGCCCTGGCTTATTAATGCATGGAAGCACAGCACATAAGCCGACACTTATGTCCTAATTAGCAAGAATCCGGCTGTATCTCTGTAGTCCCTGCATCTACTCTGGTCACCATCTCTGTATGTTGAGGGCAGCCATGTGAACATTATTAATTATTGTACACTCCAATCAATAGTTATTATGTAGGCAGAAGTAGTGGCCTTGTTTGTTTCTTGTGCTGCTGCTCCCCTTGCCACTGTCCGCTACACCCTCCTGATCAGGTGTACATCCATGGTGCCTCATGGTTCAGTCACTGATGAGTAATGAAAATGGGAAGAAAGAGTTTGATATTAGCCACTATCGAAGCATATGAAGAAGCATCTCAGCTGCTTGCATTGAAAAATTCCTAGCCAGTGTGTGGGCTTTTCTTATCACTGCTGTTTATCAGCATGTCAAAAGTTGAATCTTCGGATTGCAAGTCTTGCTGGCCTTAGACATAATGGCCTTACTGCATGTGGAGCTAACCCCAGGAAGATGGAGTGACAGTCTCTGGAGGATTAGGTGGTCTCCTCCAATGTGGCTTGATGGGCTCCTGAACTCTTTTCTGTAACTATACAGAGAGTCTACACTGCCAGCGATCGTGTGCCTCAACTCTAGATGTAGAAATTAAAAATATTCAAAATATTCTGAAACAGTTTCCATTGAAAGGAAAGAGAAAAGCAGTCAGGTGCCACGCTCTGGTCAAGAGAACTAGTAGATGGCTCACAAGAACACTCTGTCGCTACTGTCTGTGCCTCTGTCACAACAAATATCCTGATCCTTCAGTTTGAAGGGTGCAGGGCCATTTTCCTCCCTTTCCTACTGGTAGTTCTCAAGATAACTGTATGATATGCTGGGAATGCAATATCCTGATAATCTGGTGACATTGGTCAGAACAGCCCAGGCTCTGTTAGAGTCCCTGCTCGAAACAGAACGGCCTTTAACGCTTGTGTCCAGCAAACCACATCGTAGGAGAAAACCCAAGATGAGCTGCTTTCTGGGGTCCCTCAGTTGTAGTGCAAGTGAAGCATTTACAGTCAAAACTCCATCCATCTGCTCTGGATAGCCTTCCTGATCTTGTGGTAGCGGTTCATATTGAATCCTGGACTTCTGTTGTCTTTTGTTTGCTATTTGTAAGTAATAAATTCACTTCATGGAATTTATGTATGAATGTGTTTGGTCTCATTGTACTCAGAAAAGTTGATAGCCATTGCACAGTGAACCCGCTTCATAATTGGTGAAAACACCTATGGCCCCCTTGTGCCACAGCAAGGAGGTTAATTCAGCCAAACATAAACTTCATGTTCGAAAAACCCTGTAGCACAATTATTACCATGTGGGAGGCCTTTAACAATGGTGATGCTGATTTGAATAACTCTGAAAGAAGAAATTTACACAAATGGATTGGGTACACAGGAGTCCCTCCTAACTTAAAGCAAACCTTGCTCCCCTCTGCCTAAAAAGAGTGGAGAGGCCAAGCACGGTGGCTCAGGCCTGTAATCCGAGTACTCTGGGAGGCTGAGGGGGGCAGATCACAAGGTCAGGGGTTCAAGACCAGCCTGACCAACATGGGGAAGCCACATCTCTATTAAAAATACAAAAAGTAGCCATGCATGGTGGTGGGCACCTGTAATCCCAGTCACTTGGGAGGCTGATGCAGGAGAATTGCTGGAACTTGGGAGGCGGAGGTTGAAGTGAATCAAGACCATGCACTGCACTCCAGTCTGGGTGAGAGGGCAAGACTCCGTCTCAGGGGGAAAAAAAAAGTGGATAAGAACTGAAACAGGTTAAAATTTCACCTAATTGGAAATACAAAGTTTACAAAAATAATATTTCAAATAAAATGCTAAATGAGTGCTCGTTGAATTTTATGCCTCCACAAAGTAGGTTGTGAATTAACTTCCACATCTGTTGAAAGCCACCAAAGTTGGGCAGCCTCCGTGTCTGAAATTCACATGTGGCTCAAATAAGAATTATACCTGGGGATACCCCAAAGTTTAAATATGGTATCCACTGTGATATTATGAGGAATTACTGTACATAAAACAGGTTGCCTTCCTTTAACTCTGTAAATAATATTATCTTGCCTAAATTCTCCAAAACGCATCGCTCTGCAGTATCCTATAATGGACATAGGTTTCCTGACCAATGAGCAGTAAAAGTAAGTGTGTGCGACTCACCTATGTTCTTATCAAAATGGAAATCCCCGAATCCCACCAGTTAGAACAACATGACAGAATGTCAGATTTTTGGAATATATAGGTTTTCTGTAAGGTTATTAGGTACTGATTCCATTTTTAAAATAGATATCAATATATTTAGATAACCTATTTCTCCTGTGTTTTAGTATCAATAGGTTGTGTCTTTTAATTCATTCAGTTGGTCTAAGTTATAACTTTGCCGTTATGGAAATTGTAATATTCTTTATTATTTTATCATCCATGGGCTTTCTAATATAAAGGCCTCTTTTAATTCTTCTATTATTAGGTTGGTGCCAAAGTAATTGTGGTTTTGGACCGTGAATTTTAAATTTTTATAATTAGACTGCAACATATCTTTATTAATCAAAATAGAACCCATTACAATGGACTGGGCACAGTGGCTTACACCTGTAATCCCAGCACTTTGGGAGGCTGAGGCGGGCGGATCAGGAGGTCAGGAGTTTGAGACCAGCCTGACCAACATGGTGAAATCCCCTCTCTACTAAAAATACAAAAAGTAACCGGGCGCGGTGGCATGTGCCTGTAATCCCAGCTACTCAAGAGGCTGAGGCAGGAGAATCTCTTGAACCCAGGAGGCAGAGGTTACAGTGAGCTGAGATTGCACCTTTGCACTCTGGCCTGGGCGACAGAGTGAGACTAGGTCTTTAAAAAAAAAAAAAAAAAAAAAAAAAAACAAAAAGAAACCATTACATTGAACACATTTTTGCCAAAGAGAAATAAACTTGTTTATTCCATGCTTTCAGGGTTCGATGAACTCTTGGAAAGCATTTTCTGCACTCTGCTGGTTGTGTAAGTGTTTTCCCTGCAAAAAGTTGTCAAGATGCTTAAAGAAGTGGTAGTTGGTTGGCGAGAGGTCAGATGAATATCGCAGATGAGACAAAACTTCACAGCCCAGTTTATTCAACTTTTGAAGTCCTGGTTGTATGACATGTGGTCACGCGTTGTGGAGAACCGGTCCCTTCATATTGACCAGTGCCAGCTCCAGGTGCTGCAGTTTTCCATGCATCTCATCGATTAACTTGGCATACTTCTCAGATGTAATGATTTCACCAGGATTCAAAAAGTGTAGTGGATCAGAAGACCGGCAGCTGACCACCAAACCGTGACCATGACCTTTTTTTGGTACAAGTTTGACTTTGGGAAGTGGTTTGGAGCTTCTTCTCAGTCCAACCAGTGAGCTGGCTGTTGGATGAAATCCACTTTTCGTGGCATGTCACAATCTGATCAAGAAATGGTTCAATGTTGTTTCATAGAAGAGAAGATGACACTTCAAAAGGATGATTTTTAAAATATTTGCTCAGCTCATGAGGCACCCGCTTATCAAGATTTTTCAGCTTTCCAATTGGCTTCAAAAGCTGGATAACCATACAATGGTCGACATTCAGTTCTTCGCCAACTTCGCGGGTATGTGTAAGAGGATCGAATTCAGTGGTTGCTCTCAATTGGTCGTTATCAACTTCTGGCCCAGAGCTTGGGGCTGAGGCTGCCATGACCACCCTGTTCTCTTCCTTCTGGGGTCCCCAGGAAGCTCCCAGGACTGAATGATCCCCATAAAACACAGTGTACAGGATGGGAGGGCTGGAGGTCAATTACGCCCAACACCTACCACCACAACCAAGAGGCCCCCATAGAGGTTGGCCCTGAGCTGTGTGTCCCTGTGGGATGCAGGCTCCCACGGATACCTCAGGGGATGAGCATGGGTCCTCCTGGCTGACAGAGCCTGGTGGGCACTGGGTGTGTGGGGCCTGTGTAGGTAGGTTGGACAGCACTGGGCCTAGCCAGGGAGCCAGGGACTGGTGTGGCCAAGTTGGGCAACAATATGTTGCCAGAACCGAAACTACAGTGCAATCAGCCCAGCTGGTAGGGAGAAGGAGTCCTGCCTGCCTAGCAGGACCATCCACCCCTGTACTGGCCCCAAGTCCAGACTGCCTGCCTGTACTGGACATTGCCTTGTCCAGGAGGCCTGGGCATGATGGTCAGGTGGTGTGTCCCTGGGTTCCAGGCCTTGGTGGTCCCTTGGGAGCCGAGCATCCTCTGGGCAGGAGGAGGGCCCGCGGTCCACTGTTTGCATCGGCCCCTGGGGGTATGCCCCCACCCCAGCTCCTCAGTGCACATGGGGACGTGGCCAGGGCTCCTTCCCTGCTCTGTGGCTCCAGCTCTGAGCAGCTCTTTGGGTGACTCTGACAGCTTCCTCCCCAAAGCTTGGGTCCTCCTCTGTGGGAATGGGGTGTCCCAGGCCCCCTGCAGGCAGGAACCCACCCCCAGCGCCTCTGGTGGGCCCTTCTGGGCTTTCTTACCTACTGGCTTGTGAGACCCGGTTGTCCAAACTTCGTGTCCTATTTTTATTTTGGCCTTTTTGTTAGTGTGTGTTTTCTGTAACTACTGCTGTGTAGATCTTCTATTTGAGTTTTAGGTAGAGAATCTTGCCCACCCAGAGGTCCCCCACCCCAGAGAGCCTTCACTTCTCCCCCCACCGGGCTGGCCCTGCCTGTGCTCCGCTTGGTGTGAATGTTGAGTGTGATGGATCCACACGGCTGCTTGACCCTGCATCTCCCTTCTTCTTGCTGAGGCCGGTTCTGTTCTCTCTTTCTCCACCTGAACTGCACTTGAAGCCAAGACGAAGGATGAGAAGTGGTTGCTACGAAGGACCCTCCTGCAGCGAATCTGCTGTGAGGAGGCCGCGCTGGCCCAGCCTGTCATTTCCTTCTGTAAGCTCATTCCAGAGGTCGGCAAGGGGCAGCCTGTCCCTGCCTGCTCTTGTCGCCTGTGAATCAAGAATGGATTTTACATTTCCAACTGGTTGAACAAATAAAAAAAATAACACTTCATGACACTGAGAAGTTTCCATGTCCATAAGTAAAGTTTGATGGGGGTGCAGTCATACCCATCTCTTCACAGGCCACCTGCAGAAGGCTGCTGTTGTGCAGCCATGGCAGAGTTGCATCCTTGAGGCAAAGGTCAGTTGGCAAAGCTGAAAATACCGACTCCTAGCTCTTTAGGGAAACAGTTTCCAGTCCCTGGTTTAAGGGTTGTGTGGCAGAACCCCAGGATCTTGGTCAGTTTGTTCCTCACTCAGGGCCTGCTGTGGCCTTCGCTAGTATGTCTGCAAAGTCTGTGTGTTATGGTGCCTCTCATGGGACGTTGAGCTCTGTCGTGCTAGATTTCAGGGTGTCTGCCTCATAGTCACCTGTCTCACCAACAGAGACCCTGTGGCCAGACTGAAACTAGTAGGAACTGTTGGTCTTTGGCAGCAAGGATACCTTAGAGCTGAGCTTCCACCCACCCTGAGGTGGTCCCATGACACTCAATGTCTGGGTCAAGTTTGGGGCAGGGCTGGTGTCCTGCACTGCCCTGCGATGTGGATCGTAATAGCCAGTGGGGAGAGGGGGATGCTATTACTCCCCATATCCCTCCTGCAATGTGTGTCCATTCTTAGCAGTCTCTTTTTTTCAGGATATTACGAACAATTTCAAAGGTTGTGTGTAAACAGCCTGCGATAGGAGAACGAATACCATCCTCTGCACCTCCGGATATTAGGAACCATATCACACAATGAGTGTACACTTTTTGGGAGATTTGGGATAATGTCGTCCTGTGTTTCCCTGAATATTTGGAGAAATATCACAGGGTGGCAGTATAGCCACTACTTCTTGGCTGGAACATCATACTTTACCTACTGGAAATTAGGAGCAGTATCACAGACTGGGTGTCAAGCCACTGTCATACTGGAAGTAATATCATGCTCTCCCCCACAAGTCATGAGGAACAATATCACAGCGGGTGTGTACCTTCTCCGGTAGTGGGAGTAGTATCATCATCTCTTCCTTTAGATGACAGGAACAATATCACAGGGTGGGTGTACAATCTGTGTGTTTTTGGAAGCAATGTCATTCTCTCTTCTTCTAGGTTTTACTACTCATATCACAGGTGGGGTGTACACTCCTTGTTATATTGGATGGAATCTCATCCTCTTTCAACCTGTAACTTTAGAACAATATTCCATAGGGTGTGTCCATCCCTTCAATATTGGTACTAATGCCATCTTCTCCTTTCCTGGATATGAGAAACAATATCACAGGAGGGTGTACACCCCTTGCAATGTTGGTAGTAATATCACCTCTCCCCTGTTGTTATTGAGGACAAAATCCCAGGGTGGCTGTACGGTTCCTACTTTATTGGGAGTAATATCAACCACTTACCCCCTGGATATCAGGAACCATATCAGACAAGAGGTGTCCACCCCCTTCGATATTGTCAGCCATATCATCTTCTTCCCGTCTGCATATTAGGAATGATACCCCGGCGCTGGGGGCGGTGTACACCCTCTGCGATATTGAAAGTAAAATCAGCCTCTTTCCCGCTAGATATTAGGAACTATATCACAGGTGTGTGTGCACCTTCTGGGATATTGGTAGTACTCTCAGCCTCCACCTCGCTGCATATTAGGAACAATATACGGGGGGCAGGGTGGTTACACGTCCTGCAATGTTGAGAGTAATATTCTTCCCTTTCCCCTGTACGTTAGGACTACATAACAGGGGTCTGTATGCCTTCTGCGATATTGGGATTAATGTTATCCTCTCCCCCACTGAATGTCAAAAACAATATCACAAAAGGGTGTACACCCCCTGCGATATGGCCAGTAACATCATCGTATCTACCTTTGGATACTAGAAACAACATCACAGAGGGTGTGTATACTCCCCTGCGATATTGGGCATAATGTTATCCTCTCTTCCCCTGGATATTAGGAATGATATCCCTGGTGGTGGGATGTGGAGTACATTAAGAACAACATCACTGGGTGGGTGTACACCCCCTGCGATATTGGGTGTAGTATCATCCTCTCTTCCGGATATTAAGAACAATAACACAGGAGGGGTGTACAGCCCCAGCCCCTGCGTTATTGGGAGCAATAGCATCTTCTCCCCCTCTCGATATAAGGAACAATATCCCAAGGTTGGTGTACATCCCCTGGGATATTGGGCGTAGTGTCACAGGGGGGTGTACGCCTTCTTTGATATTGGGAGTAATATCATCCTCTCCCCTCAGGATCATAGGCAAAATATTGAAGGGGTTTCACCACTCCTGTGATATGGTCAGTAATATCATTCTCTCCCCACCTAGATGTTAGGAACTATATTACAGGTGGTTGTACACTTCTTGTGATATTGGGAGTCATATCATCCTCTCTCACTCAGGATAGAAGGAACAAGATACTGAAGGGATGGACACCCACTGTGATAGTTTCAATAATGTCATCCTCTATCCCCTGGCTATTAGGAATAACATCATAGAGGGGTGTACACTTTCTTCAATATTGGGAATAATATCATCCTCTCCCAGCTGGTTATCAGGAACAAGTCTATTAATTATTAATATTAATAAATATAGTAAAAATTAATAGCAATCATCGATATTAATAATCACAATATAGTATAAATTAATACTGGTAAAAAATATTAATGATTAGTATAACCATCATAATATCACTATTAACAATAAAATGATGTCAGCAATTAATGTTACTTAAATCAATACTAAGTGATGTAGGTAATAAAATAATAATTAATATTAAGAACTAATAATATTGTTAAATGACATTAATATTACTAATTATTTTCAAGCGTCCATAATCATATATTTAAAATAATTATCCATAATTAATAATGGTATCCTATTAATAGTGTCATTGATAATTATTAAAATCGACATAGATGTTTAATAATTAATCATATTATTACTCCTAATACTGCAGGGGGTGTACACCTACCTGTGATGTTGTTCCTAATATCCAGGGACGGAGAGAATGATTTTAGTTTTAATATCATAGTAGGTGTGCACTCACCCTGTGCCACTGATGCTAATATCTAGGGGGTAGAGTATGACATGACTCCCAACATAGCAATGAATGGAAAGCCACCCAGTGATATTGCTCTTAATATTCAAGGAAGAAGCCTATGATATTACTCCCAATATTGCAGGGAGGGTACAGCTCTTCTGTGATATGGTTCCTAGTATCCAGAAGGGGAGAGGATGATAATAATTCCAGTATCGCAGGCTGTGTTCACCCACCCTGTGATATTGTTATTTATATCCTGGAAGGGAGAGGATGATATGACTCCCCGTAGAGCAGGAGGCGTACACCCAGCCTGGGATATTGTTCCTAATATCCATGGAGAGGAGAGGCTGATATTACTTCCAATATGGCAGAGGATGTACATCCACCCTGTGATATTCTTCTTAATATTCCAAGGCCGAGAGGTTGATATTACTCCCAGTATCGCAGACACTGTACACCTCCGTGTGATACTCTTCCTGATATCCAGAACAGGAGAAGATGGTTTTAATGCCCATATCGCAGGAGGTGAACACCCACTCTGTGATATCTTTCCTAGTATGCAGGGGGAGAGAGGATAATATTATTCCCAATATTGCAGAAGATGTACACATGTCCACCCGTGATATTGTCCTTAATAATCCAAGGCACAGATGATGATGTTACTCCCAATATCACAGAAAGTGTACACCACCCAGTGATGTTGTTCCTATGATCCAGGATGGGAGAGGATGATATTACTTTCAATATCGCATGGAGTGTACACGCCCCTGGTGATACTGTTCCTAATTTCCACCAGGGAGAGGATGATACTACTCCCAATATCACAGGGATTAAAAACATGGGGGTATACAGTGTCTGTGATACTAGGAGTAATATCAATCTCTCGGCCTTGGAATATAAAGAAGAATATCACAGGGTGGATGTACACCCCCTGCCACATTGGGAGTAATATCCTCTCCCTTCCAAGATATTAATAACAATGTCACAGGGCCGGTGAACACAGCCTGCAACACTGGAATTATTATCATCCTCTCCCCCTCCAGATATTAAGAATCATAACACAGAAGAACTGTACCCTCCCTGCAATACTGGGAGTAATATCATACGCATATTCCGTGAATATTAGGAGCTATATCACCGGGTGGCTATCTATTCATTGCTATGTTGGGAGTTATGTCATACTCTACTACACTGAATATTAGTGTAGCATCACAGGGTGAGTGTACACTTATTGTGATATTAAAACTAAAACCATGCTCTCCCTCTCTGATATTAGGAAAGACATCACAGGTAGCCGTATACACACTGCAGTATTAAGAGTAATAATATGATTAATTATTAAACATCAATGACTGATTTTAACAATTATTGATGATACTAATAATTAATAGGATACCATTACTAATTATGGATAATTATTTTAAATATATGATTATGCATGCTTAAAATTAATTATTAATATTAAAGTCACTTAGCAATGCTAGTAGTTCATAAAATTAATCATTATTTTATAACCAACATCACTTAGTATTGACTTAAGTAACATTAATTGCTGATATCATTAATTACTAACAGTGATATTGCTATTAATTATTAATACTAATCGTTAACATTTTTAACCAGTATTAATTTTTACTATCTTTATTATGATTATTATTATCGATGATTCCTATTAATTTCTATTATATTTAATAATAATAATAATTAACAGACTTGTTCCTGATATCGAGCTGCGGGAGGACGATGTCAGGTGGGGAAGCTTCGTGCAGGTTCCCCATGACAGGGGGGAAAGCAATGGAATCCAAATACTGGTCCTTACTTGGGAAGCCAAGAAGGCCACTGGGAGAATGGGAAGGTTGGCACATGAGGGAAGGTGCAGAGGTGGAAAGGGCATAAGAGTTCCATTTATTTATCACAAAACACAGAACAGGACTGGGCCAGAGACTGAATTCTTCCTGTCTCCTGGGGAAAACCGGATACATGGCCTGAACTTTTTCTCTTCTGCAGGCAACAAGACCCGCAGAGGAAGGCTCCCTTCCAGACCTTTTCTGGGAAACCTTTAGAGAAGCAGCTGCCAAATCGAAAAGAATCCATGGAATCTTGGATTTATCTGAGGGTGAGTGTCACCATGGGTCCCTGTTCTTTGCTCCACTAGGTCACTCTGGTTGATTTTCTTTCAGGTTCTCGTGTGTGTGAGGGGATCGGGGAACCCTTCTTCCCTGCCTTCTTGGGGTCAGGGACTCCACGATCCTTCCAGGTCCATTTGATTCCAGGTGAAGGCATCTGAAGATGCCATATTTCCTGTTGCTTTCTTTCTGTGCAATGATGGCAAGCCTGTCAACAACATCTTCCTAGCAGCGTGAGGAAATTAGTCCCTCAGGGGCCCCAAACATGGAGGAGGCTCACCCTAGGAACATGCATGTTTTCAGAAAAGGCGTCCTGGGAACCCTTGAGCCACCAACCTGCCTTCAGAAGGGCATTAGTCCGTCCCACTTCATGGAAGGCTGAGTGGAGGCGCTTTGATCCAGTGAATGCCCAAGACACAGTCTTTAGAAAAATGGTATTCTTAGATCATAGCTCAAGAGTGCATTTTTCATGGGTCTTGTCCCGATCAGCACTCACGTTAAGGATCTGTTCCTACTTCCAAGGACCGCCTGTCCATACCGTATTAAGAATTTCCTGCTGTGTGCACCTTGTCTTTGGATGTGGTTGATTTCCATATTGGCTCGATGCTGACGAACTTCTAACGTGTGTGGTCTCCTTTCTTTCAGGTTGTAAGCAGGCCAATGCCGGTCCACACAACCAATAAGAGGCCACGCGTGGACCCTGCCCTCACTGATGGCTCAGCTACGAAAATGTCTGACACGGTATCCGTCTTGGCTTCACTGTCTCCCCTCAGAAAAGCCAGTCCGAGCTCCTCGTCAAGTCTCCGACCAAAGGAACGACAGACAGGGGCTGTGGCCGACATCCCTCAGCCTGGAGTCAGGCAGCAGGGCCCGGAGCCTCTCGTCGTGGTGAAGCCGACACACAGCAGGCCTCAGGGTGGCAGTCGAGAAGTTCCCCAGGCTGCCTCCAAGCCCCACGGCCTGATCCGGGTCATCAGCCCCCAGGCACAAGACAAACGTGCTGCGGTGACCTCACAGCCCTGCCCACCAGCCGACACACACAGCTTGGGCCTCGGCTCCAATCTCAGTTTCAGGCCAGGAGCCAAGAGAGCTGCCCAGACTCCGACTCAGGCTTGCCTGAACTTCCCCAAGAAACCGAGAATGGGTTCCTTCCAGATGCCCGAAAATGCCCTCCAGGGAGGTGAGCTGGGGGTCCCGGAGACTCTCCAACCTCCGCCAGCTGCAACCGAACTCAGACCAAGTCCGTCACCCCAGATGAGCAGGGGGACACCCGCCCAGGTGCCCAGCACCAACCGGCAGCCTCTGCACAGCAGACCTTGCCTGCCTACTGCCCAGGCCTGCACCATGTCCCATCACCCAGCGGCCAGCCACGATGGGGCCCAGCCTCTCAGAATGCTCTTCTGGAGACTGGAAAACGGATGGTGGAGCTCCAGCCTCCTGACAGCTCCCTCGTTTCCCTCTCCTGAGAAGCCGGGAGCCTTCCTCGCTCACAGCCCTCATGTCTCAGAGAAGTCTGAGGCTCCCTGTGTTGCTGTCCCCCTGAGTGTCCTCTATGAGGACCTTCAGGTTTCCTCCTCCTCAGAGAACAGCGATTCTGACCTGGAGTGAGACTACAGGTGGCCGGGGCTCCATTGCATCCAGCTCCCGTGATTTGGAGGGGTCTGTGGGACTGAGGAGCACAGAGCAGAGAGCAGACTGTGTGTGGTGACTCCCAAGCTCCCCGGCTGGGGTGCTTCTGTGGATGTTGGAGCCCAGCCCAGGCAGGGACCAGATGCAGAGACTCTGCCTCATCAAATTCTGGTGAGGGACATTGTAGTTCGCCGGGATCTCCGGAAACCCGCCACCAGAAGCTTCTGTGCCAGTGATTCGTTGCCTCAGAAACTGGGTGACGGTGACGCGCGGGATTCAGACTTCCGCTGTGATGTCAGTAGGAAACCGGGGAATGACTGTGTGTTTGCTCTCTAGATGACTGAATCAGGGAACAGTTAGGCAACCCTGAGAGATGCAGGCCTTCAGCTGTGCCCCGCCCTGACAGCAGTGTTTTGGACGCTGTGAAGCGTTCTGCGCAATGCGTTCTTGGGGTGTTTCCTCAGCCTCGAAAATTGGGCTCTGGAATGCCATTAGAAATAGGTGTGTTTAATTTGTTTTGAAGTGAATAAAATTCTCAAAAAAGATGACGTACTCTCTTTTGACTTTCATTCCGTGTTTGTGTGTAACTGATTTTCCAAGGGCTTGAAAATTTCTTGACTTGTCAGCAATCCAAGTCATTATGTCTCCGAAACAGAGTTGATTGAAGGGACCACAGGTCTTCGCAGGACCTGTGACTTCTTAAACATCCACAGGGGCAAGAGAACCTCAGCCCCACTCTACCAACACGCACCTAGTCAAATTCTGCCAAGTGAATCTCACGCACGCTAACACGTGGGGAGGGTTGCTTGCACCACGAGTCCCCATTTGGCTCACGGCGATGCCACGTGTCGGGTTTCACACGTATGTGTTGCACCACAGTCCATTTCACAGTGGTAGAATAAATGTATTGGCTTTCTGTCGGTTTGTTGGAGGCAAAAACCTGTGATGTTCTTGGTTTTTGGTGGGAGAGTTTCACTCTGGAAAAGAAAATATTCTGAAAATGGAGGTTTTCCTAGATTGTATTTCAAGGTGAGTCTACTTGATGCCAGTGAAGCATATTTTGGCATATAATACACATGGTTGTATTATATTTTGTCTCTATTACCTCATTTTAAAAAACCATTTTGTGAAAAATGTCAGAGTTAGATATACCAATGTTAAATTTCTGATCACGTGTCCAGAAGCACTGGAAAATGCGGCCTAGAATGCAAAATTCCCAGCCACTTCTTTGTTGAACTCTCTGCAGAGCGGCATTTACATCCAGGGGTTTTCAAGGTGCACTAGTGTGGCATGAGCTGGTCTTTGGCTTCCTGTTGTAGTTGGAATCGTGCAGATTGTTTAGGGGTGGTGTCTGCTTGTCCCATCTTTCCAAATCATCATTAACCTTTCCTCAGCACCCACATGGACTCAGAACTTACCTAGAGTCACAGGCAGGTCTGGGAAGCTGCCCTTGAGCCTTTGTGCAGTCCATGATGGTTCCATCCTCTGATCCGCTGGGGCACATTCTGCAGAGGGACAGGCTGGCATAAGCTGTCCCTACCTTTCTGAAAATCATGGAGATTCCTGGTACCTGAAGCCACATAGAAATATCTGTGGAGTCTCAGGCAGGCCATGGATGCCATTCACAGGCTCCTGTTCTTCCACTTAATGGCAGCAAGAGTGATTCCTGAATTTTCTAATTGACGTCAAAACATTTTGGTGACTTTGTTGTGTCAATGACCACTCCTGTTTCTGTGGCATCCAGTTCACCTGTAAGGTTTTTGGGGATTATGTGGAAATTCGTGCATTTTTTCAGAGCCTCACTTCATCCTGGATGCTCTCAGGCATGCACAAGCAGATTCCTGCCTTGGTGGCATCTTGGAGCATTGCAGGAGACCCCTTAGGTCTAGGAGGCACTAGGAGGTCCATCAGGAATTGGGAGGGCATGTGTCTGCCCATCTGTAGTGTGAACTTCTATTCACCTTCAGAATGCAGATTCTTCCTGAACTAATAAATTATCTTCATCTTGGTGTAAGTAGCCACAAAAGAATAATTCATACTAACTCCATTAATAAAAATAACTGAAAAGCAACAATGAAGTTAATAATGACAATGTTAATTATTATAATATTGATAGTAATAATAAAACAAAGGCATTAGAGATTAGAGATTCCCTTAAGTGAAGGACAAGGTGAAGATATAGGGATACATGAGTTGTTTGGACTCAGAGTCCAATGAAACATGTTCCTCAAAGGCAAAGACAAGAAGCATAAGGAAAATATAAAGTTCATGGATGACCACCTGGGCTACTTTGGAACCCATGTGGGAACACTGCAGGCAAAGTGTACCTTGTCCTGGGACTGCCCACCACCCAGCCCCCACTCACCTTCATGAGGTAGGACAGCAGGATAACGGGGAAGGAGTCCATGCAAGGGATGCAAGACTTGTGTCACACCTGATTCAAAGAAGCACTGCTTATGACAGATGTTTCTCTCCTAACACTGTGTCACCTCTAACTGCCTGGCTGCATGTCTGCCATCTGTTCTTCTTAGGTCACAGGAGGGACAGACATTACTGTCCACCTATCTGCATACAGAGCCATTGGAGGACGTTATCCCTGTTGCTTCCTCTTTGAAAAAGGGCAACATACACGGCAGATGCCATTCTCTGTCTCTTTGGAAAACTTTGCCACCACATTTAAGGTTTTCTTCAGCCACAGAAAGCCACCTGCTTCAAAGTCTCACCCTCCACAAGTGGCAAGCACACAATTATTAATGGAGGCAAGGGATGCATAGGTTTTGCCATTTGATTCAATTGGGACAAATAGGGGAGGTCTTCTTAGCTGAACAGCTCTGTCTGTGCGGCCAGTTGACAAAGTCAGGCTGCATTGCCATTAGACTTGTCCCTTTGCACATAAGGCTTCCCTCCAATCCTTTCCACAGATGTGGATCCTGACATTACTTCCTAATAAACATCCTGCACACTAAACTTCATCTATATCCAGCTCTCTGGGAACCAAACCTGTGACAAAAGTGAAGTTTCTAGGGAAAATATGGTTTCCTTATCAGACAGGGATCAAATTCTGCTGAGCTAGAAAATAAGGTAAAGTCTGATGCCATCTCATGATTTTTTTTATTAGGACATTACCACTGCCAGCAAGAATTATGTGTATAAATTCATGGGGACAAAAATCATATTGGAGTGGGATGAGGTTGTTGTGAGTTGAGGAGAAATTTTGACAAATGAATTTTACCCTCAACTTGAGTTCAGGAGAGGAGATGAAGATGAAAACAGCTGGAAATAAAAGGTGTCCAAAAATATTTTTCTGGTTTTTCAAAAATCAAATTTCAGGTTGGGAGACACTATGTTTAAATTCTAAAAGGATGTAGCATACTGAGAGGAAATAACTATAGATAAATTGTCCTTTTTGTAAATAATACACTTCATGATATGACAGGAGACCAAGGGACACAACACAAATTTGGAGTTAAAGAAATGAACAGACATTCTCGATATTCAGCTGTTATGGCAGAGATGCCAGAATGATGGATGTCCATGTAGCAGTACTTTTTTTTTTTTTTTTGAGACGGAATCTTGATCTGTAACCAGGCTGGGGTGCAATAGTGTGATCTCAGCTCACTGCAACCTCCGCCTCCTTGGTTCAAGAAATCCTCCTGCCTCAGCCTCCCAAGTAGCCAGGACTACAGGTGCGCACCACCACACTCAGCTAATTTTTGTATTTTTAGTAGAGATGGGGTTTCACCATGTTGGCTAGGATGGTCTCGATCTCCTGATCTTGTGATCTGCCCCCCTTGGCCTCCCAAAGAGTTGGGATTAGAGGTATGAGCCACTATGCCCAGCCCATGTAGCAGTACTTTTGAACTTAATGGCTGAAAGCATCCACCTCCAATTATTATATTTGCAAAAGAGTACAAACCATGTAATGAATTTTAAAGGGAAGACAAGCCTGTGGGAGCTCAACAGCCATAGCAATGTTTTGAACTTCTTTTTATTAAACACGTAAGAAGTAAGTGAAGTTCAAAACCTAACAGAATTGCCAGGAATTATTTGAAGAACTACCAAGATGACTTAGACACTATGAAATCCTTATGATACCCTCTGGTGGAGTTTCCTCCTGGAGCCAGTGATTTTAAGCCAGAGGCAAATGTCTCTGCAGGCATAAGAATTCGACCCAAATGTACTATTCAATTTTAAATGAGATGACAATAAAATTATCTGCTATATAGTAACAACTTTTTTTTTTTTCTTTCGGACAGAGTCTTTCTCTGTTGCCTAAGCTGGAGTGCAGTGGGGCACTCTTGGCTCACTACAATCTCTGCCTCCTAGGTTCAAGTGATTTTCCCACCTCATCCTCCTAAGTAGCTGGGATTGTAAGCATGTGCCACCATGTCTGACTGATTTTTGTATCAGCAAAATTATTTCTGGGGTGGAGAGTTAGGGACCTTTATTCTCCCACATCCAAAAACGTGTTCTCCAAGTGATCTGTCAATAGAAATAACTGATACCTATATTTGCTAACCTATCTTTTTCTTTCTTTAAATTCAGAACTAGAGTGTGGAAAAGTTATATTAAGAAGGTTCTCTCAATTTTCAACACAAGTGATGGGCTAGGCACTATTCTAGGTGCTACACATACACATTCACATACCCACAATAGTTTTGCCTTATTACCTCCTACATTCTAATAATGCATCAAAAGAAAAGTATAGATTAGCTTTTTATTTTTTTGAGATGAAGGTTAATTCTGTCACCCAGGATGGAATGCAGAGGCAGGATCTCAGCTCACTGCAACCTCTGCCTCCTGCGTTCAAGCGATTCTCCTGCATCAGCCTCCTGAGTAGCTGGGATTACAGGCACGTGCCACCATGCCCAGAAAATTTTTGTATTTTTCAGAAAGACAGCTTTCATTATGTTGGCCAGGCTGGTCTCAAACCCCTGACCTCAAGTGATCCATGCACCTCGACCTTCCAAAGTGCTGGGATTATAAGCATGAGCCATAGTTCCCAGTCAAAGAGAATAGCTTTAAATAGAAAGCATGAAACCAAAAGAAATGTATGTCCATCAATTTTATACTGTATTTGGCCAGGTGCAGAAGATCGACTTGTAGTATTGTAAGGGAATAAGGTCAGTTCACATCTAATTGTTTGGACAAGTCGCCAGAAACCAAAAGTTGGAGGAGTTGTATCTTTTGAGGTGGGTTGCACAGGCAAGCAGCAAGTTGTTATCTCTCCAAAGTCCTAAGCTGTTCTATTTCTCCTACTGTGGAAAAATATATCTCCTACTTGATTTCAATTTATATAGGAAATTGCTTAATAAAACTAATAAGGGCTACATTCTAGGGACACAGCTAGACCACACATATACTGAATCTTGATTCTGGAAACACATCTTGTTCAATGTAATTGGATTTTCATGACAACAAAAATGTAACCCTGACACAATATTGGAGAGTCAAAAGGAAAGGACATTTTGGATTGAAATTTTTTATTTTAAAAATATGTCCAGGCCGGGCGCGGTGGCTCAAGCCTGTAATCCCAGCACTTTGGGAGGCCGAGACGGGCGGATCACGAGGTCGGGAGATCGAGACCATCCTGGTTAACACGGTGAAACCCCGTCTCTACTAAAAAATACAAAAAACTAGCCGGGCGAGGTGGCGGGCGCCTGTAGTCCCAGCTACTCGGGAGGCTGAGGCAGGAGAATGGCGTGAACCCGGGAGGCGGAGCTTGCAGTGAGCTGAGATCCGGCCACTGCACTCCAGCCTGGGTGACAGTGCGAGACTCCGTCTCAAAAAAAAAAAAAAAATATATATATATATGTCCTTGAGTTCTATTAACAATAGCCAAAACCTGGGAACAACTCAAATGTCTATCGAGAGGAAATCAAGAAACAAATTATATGCATATTATAGAGCAATATTGGGCAATAACGGGGGATAATCCACTCTATTAATCAATAACTTGGATCAATATAATCTTTCTCACCCTGAGTGGGGAAAGCTAAGCTAAAAAGTGTCCTGTAATATAAATAAATGTACACAAAATTCTAGAACAGACAAACCCAATATAAGCTAAAAAAAATTTAGAAAAGCCAGGTGCAGTGGCTCATGCCTGCTATGCCAGCACTTTGTGAGGTGGGTGGATCACATGAGCTCAGGATTTTGAGACCAGCCTGGCCAACATACTGAAGCTACTCCGTCTTTACCAAAAATACAAAAATTAGCCCAGTGTGGTATTGTGCGCAGGAATAGAAAACCAAATACTACATATTCTCCATTGTAAGTGAGAGCCAAACATTGGGTTATATGTTGTTTAGCTCTCACTTATGTGGAAACAATAGACACTGGAGATTCTTAGAGGGAGGAGGGAGGGTTGAGTACAAGGACTTAAAAACTGTCTATTGAGTATTATGTTCACTAGGTGTGTGATGAGATCATTCATACTCTAAACCTCAGCGTCACACAATACATCCATGTAACAAACCTGCACATGTATCCTCTGTGCATAAAATTAAAATTAAAAAACTAAAATGAACAAACAGATACGAGTAGGAATTTCTCAAAAGAGGAGATACAAATGGACGACATATATATAAACAATTCTTACCCTCTCTAGTCATCACGGGAATGCAAATGAAAATTACCATGAAATATCACTTCACACCTGTTAGAATAGCTATTATCAAAAAGATGGATGATAACAAGTGTTGGTAAGGATGTGGAGAAAAGGGAGCCTTTGTATACTGGTGGTGGGAATGTAAATTAGTATGGCCATCTTGGAAAATAGTATGGCGGTTTCTCAAAAAATTCACAATAAAAATACCACTTTGTTCCAACAATCCCACTTATTTTTTATATATATAAAATGGTATTTTTATATGAAGTGGTATATATATATATATGAAGTCATTGAAATCAGTATGTGAAAGAGATATCTGCACTCGTATATTCTTTTCAGCACTGTTCACAACAGTCAAGATATATGAAAACACATATGTTATCATTCATTCATGGACGGAAGAATTAACGTTATATATATATATATATATATATATATATATATACACATATATATATATATATATGTATGCACAATGGAATATTATTCAGTATTATACAATAATGAAACCCTGTCATTTGTGACAGCATTGATGGATCTGAAGGGCATGAAGTCATGTGAAATAAACCAAACACAGAATGACAAATATTGTATGATTTCACTTGTATTTGAAATCTCAAATGAACTCAGAAGCAGAGAGTAGACTGGAGGTTGCCAGGAGCTGTGGTGCAGGTAAATGAGTAGGTGTGATTATAGTACAAAGTTTAAGATATACAAACATAAATAAGTTCAGGAGGTCTAATTTACAGCATAGTGCTTTTAGCTATGAATGCTGTATTGCATACTTAAAATATAATAGGAGGGTGAATTTTTTGTTAATTGTTCTTACTAATAGAAATAATAATTAGAATGGGAGGGAGAACTTCAGGAGGTGATGATTATGTTTATAATCTTGATGGTAGTGATGCTTTCACAACGTATCCTTATCCTCAAACTCACTGAGATATACACATTAAATAGGTACAGCTTTTTAATGTAATCATATCTCAACAAAGTGTTTTTAAGGGAGGTTGGTTAAAAAATGTAAAAAGGAAAAGTAGATGTTCCTTTGCCCTTCTCCCACGCCTTTTTTCTCCCTGATGTCTAGAATTCAGAAATAATAGGTGGAAATTTAGCAGCCAAACTAGGGTATTTTCTAAAGTATAGCAGAGCAGATACCTGGAAGGGACCAGCATCCCTAATGACATTAGAAATAATCTGTACTAGCCCTGAATGGTGTAACTACAGGATAATTTTGAGTGAAAAAGAAATCAACTTCTGTCTTGTTTAAGTAACTTCATTCAGGCATTAATTTTATAAACATGTAGAGAATACATACTCCTTATGAGTAGAAACAATGTTTATAAATAAAACAATGGTGATAAATAAAAGAAAATAAAAAGCCTTGAAAAAAAGTGGTTTAATAGCTATACATAGTTATTTTGTTGAAAGATTCTGCTGCTAATATTATTCAATATTTTTGCACGCTGGTGCAAGTAAGGAAATTTACATTGTCTAATAAAAATTATTTATCAGTTTATAAAACAGTAAACATTTCATAGAATGGGGCTAACAATCTGCATTGCAAAATAACTTTCAGTTGATTTTATGCACAGTAATTATTGAGAATCCCAATAGATCTGGACCTACATAGGTGCTATCAAGACTTAAGGAAGAAAATTTTCCTGACTCTATCCCTACCTCCAGTTATTAACAGATCTAGAGATTCAGAACTCAAATCCAGACCTCCTGCTTCCATGTGCAGTGGCCTTTCACTGTCCTGTTTCGCTTCACTTGTTGAAGAGGATTTGAGAATAAATGACCACGTGATTCAACTCTCTCCTCAGCTCTGAGGAATATAGCCCTGTCCTGGCAAACAAGAAGCTCACACAGTTGTAGAGGAGGCAAATAGACATTCACTAATCTAGCATACAAGCAGTAGGCACTGTACCATAAACAAGGCACTGTAGGGGTTCAGACCAGGAGCAAAGCAGGGATTAGCAGGGCTAGTAAAGTCTGGGAAGTGTTCACTAACAAAATGTCTAAATCATTAACTAAACCAAATTATTTCTCAACATGGCCTAATTAATTGTAACTTAATATAAATTGTTGGTTGCTCATAAACCTTAATCTTTTGCCAAAATATTTGTAGCTTATGTTCCCATTTAACAAGGTTTTCTGGTCAAAACTATGCACCCACATCCTCCTAATGAACTTAGTGTCCAATAAAACATGGACTTTCAGTCATCCCATGAAGGTGATTTTATGTGCATAGTACATCTCTGTCTGCGAATATGCCTAATGAGGTATGGAAGGACACTTATTATCCAAACAAAGACATTCCACTGGTGCTAGAGAGCTACAGACGGAAGTTTTTTCTGCCTACTGGAAATAAAGCCAAGCTTTCTTCTTCCTTCAGCAGTGAGGATTGCTGTCCTCCTCTTTATCATTCTCTCTCTCTCTCTTATTTTTTTTGAATGGGCCAAACTCTACCAAATAACAAGATAAACTTTGTGTAAGCCTTGGTAAGAGCAGAGTGTCTGACACCTTATGACCTTATGGTGCTATAATACTCAAAGCAAAAGCAAAATCACCTATGACCAGAAAAGGGAGTCACAGGAAATCTAGAAGACTTATTGGCCAAGAGACCTGCAGCCTCATAGTTCCTTAGCTCTCCAGAAGAACTCTCACGTGAAATGAAGTCAGTGGTGTTTCAAGTGCTTGAAACCCTCGTTACTCTACCTCTAAATGTGAATTAATTAGGCAAGTTTACTAGCAGTTACTAGACCTCAAAAGCAAGATAATCAGGCATTATTCTACTAAATATTGGTCTCCATAACTCCTCTATTTTCTTTAGGAAAAGTTAGTTAGCCTAAGACATTTGGCATAAGGCCTATGCCAAAGCTATGTTGGGGTCAGCCAGGAAGGATTCCTGGGGGTCTCCTTGAAAATATTATAGTAATCGAAGAAATCTTCAACCTATTGCCCCTCAGTACTGTTGGTCCCTTGTACTTGATTTTTCCCCTTAAGTTTTATTCCAATTTCTAACATTACCATTCCCTCTTCCTTCTCAGCAACTAGTCCTTCAAAGTAGAACTTAAACAATGACCAGACATGGCCCTGCAACAGAGCGTATCCTTCTACGTTTAGCATGCAATCATGAATCACAGGTATAAGACCCCTTGAACAGACGTGGTTTTGGTGACTACATGTAGGACTTACTGCTTTTACCCAAGAAGAGTATCAGACATCCTAAGTAGCTCAGAAATTTTTCTGGAGCTCTTGAATGTGTAGAGGCAAGAAAGATTAAGCAACCTGTTGCCTTACATGAGGCATACTATCTTCTTATGTTTTCTTTTGAATTCAGGATTTCAAGGTTGGGGGAGGAGTGGGAAAGTAGCCATGGACATGTGAGAATGTGGATGATCCTTTTACATAGTCAGGAACGGTCAAATTCTATGCTTTATGTTGTTTGCTAAAAGACACTTTCCAAAGCTTTCAACAGAAAATGTAATGGCACACATTCCTATTCTTGGTGAACCCAGAGTTTTTGTCTAGTCTGTGATAGTCAATTTTGAAGGACTGCTTAGGGTAATGAATCCTTCAAGTTGTAAAGATGAAGGGCAGTTTTTGGACAATTCCCATTTTGCTGTAGGAAAACTAATCTGGAAGAAGTAAAAGGGAGAGATTGAAGTGGGAGAGAACGGAGGTGGAAAATGAGTTCCGTTGATCAAA
The DNA here is from genome assembly GCF_043159975.1 of Macaca nemestrina. Taxonomy (NCBI): domain Eukaryota; kingdom Metazoa; phylum Chordata; class Mammalia; order Primates; family Cercopithecidae; genus Macaca; species Macaca nemestrina. The sequence continues at coordinate 89,323 of NW_027257889.1, forward strand.
TATTTGTTAAGCACCCACTGTATGTCGGGCCCTTACAAGGAAGCAAGCAAAGAACAAAAGCATGTGATGGCCTTGCTCCTAAGAAGCTAGAGACCAGTAACTTGGATTGCTATAGAGCAGAAAAACGTCCACAAGCCCCTACAATACAGCACTGGCATAGGATGAAGAAGAAGTTTCTTTCTATGAGATCAATAGCATACAACCAAATAAGAAAGTCAAAAGTTACACAAAGTTCAAAAACCTAAGGCACCAACCTTTAAGAGATCTGACTGTTGGTGGTGACTTTGGAAGGAAAGTTATTATTAGGATTATTTTAGTACTAAGAGTTTTGAGCTGTCTATCCAATATTTTCATCTGCACCTCTGCTTTGGTAATACTGTGTGTGTGTGTGTGTGTGCGTGCGTGTGTGTGTGTGTGTACGTGTGCCTTTTCATGTGTTTGAAATATATTATCTATCCCACACTCCACATTGGTTTGGGGGTTAATTACATACAGGCTGATCTGAATCTATACTCTTAGGAACGGGGTTAAGCTACTCTACCACATTGTGAAGAGTTGATATGTAAGAGACTCTGAACATCTTATAAATTATCTTTAAAATGTTTCCTTTTTCGTGAAGGGAAGAATAAGTATTTGTAAACAAATGCAAAAATTTCTTTAACTAAATGAAAGAACAGTTAGTTAACCTTGTTGTGATTAGCAGAGAGGATAGCTGCAGACACTATAAAATCACTCAGCAACAAGATTTGACAAAACGTTAAAGATGGCTCTATTTTTCCTGTTTTATACAGGAAAATATTAAGGCCCTGGGAATTGAAGTACTTTTCCCAACAGTGGAGTAAATGTCAGAGTCAAGGCTGTGTTTTACATCTCGGTTTCCCCACACATCCCACCCTATGGTTCTGTTGTGCTGTTCCTTTGTGTGACTCCTCAAAGCCTGGTTAAAGGTGATACCGTATCAAATTGTATTAACTCAGTAGCACAAAACACCAGGGAATTGATTTATAAGAGTATTAACCTTGTGGCATTACTGAAGACCCATCTGATTAGTAGTTATCGAGTAGTCACCCTGGCTAAATATATGGGTTTGATTTTTAATTTTGAAAATGAAAAATATTTTAAAATCTATGTCTTACATCCATATCCCCAGGAAATTTTAATCAAGTTTTAAAACTTCCAAATTTAGATAAACTCATGTTTTTTGTTGTTTTAATTTTCACTCAATGAAAATAGAAAAAAACTAATTGGATAGAACAGCACAGCAGAAGCATTACTTATCGCCAAAAATGGGATGCAACAAGACTGAAGAAGAAAATGCAGGACAGTGCTTAAAAAAGCAGTCTAATGAAAAGTGGGGTCTCCTCAGGGTGTCCTTAGGTAGACATTGCAGCAGAACTGCAAAGTTTTCTTTAGAAGGCTAGGGAAGAGAGGAGGAAACAGAGAAGGGGCAAGAGTGGAAAATAGAATGAGGCTCAGAATACCAAGCGTTAGTGCTGTCCCTATCACCTTCCTCACTTGATCACTGGGTGATCTTGGGCAAGTTTCTTCCTTTCCCTCAGCTCATTTCCTCATCTGGAAGGTAAGTCACTAGACAAGATAGTCTTTGATGTTCGTTGTAACTCTAACTGATCTTCCCCAAGCAAATAGCTGGGAAAGACACTGTGCCCACAATATGCAAGACACAAGGTTTACAAGCAAAGAGCAAATCAAAACAAAAGATGTTTTAAAACCCCTAATGTCACTTGAATTCTTACAAATAAGCAATGGTACATCATACTTTTACAAAGTCCTTCTGTGATTTCATTTTTAAAATCATTTCAAGTTTTATTTTACTTCATATTAAGATAATGGGAGATAAAGTGTTACATGGGTTCATGCAGGAATATATGTAAGAGACACAAAAATCCACAATAGGTAATTGTTATGTTAGTAGTTCCCTTTACTGAGGGGGAGCAGACAAAAGAATGTTAGAAAAAGCTTCATAAAGTGGATTATATAGAATGTGCTTTAAAAGAGTTTGGTATTTTATTGAGTGGGAAAGAGAAATATGAGGAGTTATTGTTCAAGGGTTAACGCTATGCAAAATGAGTCAATTACAGAGATAGGCTCTAAAACATAGTACCTATAGTTATTACTGAGGTATTTTGTATTTAACAATTTGTTAAGAAGGTCTATCTTAGGGGTTCTGACAACAACAACAACAACAACAATAAAGGGACATAGGAAACATTTGGAGGTGATGGATATATTATTACCTTGATATTGGTTGTGGTAACAAGAGTAATATCTATGTGCAAATTTGCCAAACTGTATGCATTAATTACGTACAGTGTTTGTATAACAATTTTACTTCAGTTCCTACTATATTACCTGGCAAACAATACTTTATACTTAAAGTAAGAGCAATGATTATTGCATGTGCATGTTGAAAATAATAAAGAAAGCAGGTGACAGTAAGACATCCTGAGTCTTTTGGAAATAAATAGCATTCACCTGCTTTCTCATCCATTGAGATATCACCACATTTATGTACTTGTGTGTCCCTGGAAGTTTCTTGTGGGAGATTTAGTTATTCTCTTTTCGTTAGGCTCTACTAACCAAGAACAAATCACAGACTCAGACAGCATCATAAAAAGGCCCAGACCCACGATGTCCAGAGACTCCAGGCTCAACCCACATTGATGCTGGCCCTTCAGCCATGAGACTCCATTTGCTTCTTCTTATTCTCCTTCTTTTTTCAATTCTTTTATCCCCAGGTAAGTTGGTAGCTGATTACTACAAGGTTCTGCAGATTAGAAGGCTATATCCCTGGCCAGACAAGATCCTAGAATCAGTCCTGTGGGTTCAAGAACCTAATATTTACAGCTTCACTAGGACAATAATAGGGAAAAATAGAAAAGAGACTCATTTAGCAGTAGTTCCTGTTGATAAGATTCCATCCATGTTTTTTGATCTAGTGAGTGGATATAATAATGGATGCTGCTGAAATTCAATCCTGTCAGATCAAACTGCCTACATATAAATTTCCATGTCCCGCCAAGGCATCTCAAGATACAAAGTAAGAATACAACAGAATGTGACCTCAATGAGATGTCTTTGTGGGACCTGGAAATTTATATGCAGGCAGTTAGATCTGACAGGATTGAATTTCAGCAGCATTTATTATTATATTTGCAGAGGTTGCAGTGAGACAAGATGGCGCCATTGCACTCCAGCCTAGGCGACAGAGTGAGACTCCAAAGAGAGAGAGAGAGAGAGAGAAAGGAAGGAAGGGAGGGAGGGAGGGAGAGAGGAAGGAAGGAAGGAAGGAAGGAAGGAAGGAAGGAAGGAAGGAAGGAAGGAAGGAAGGAAGGAAGGAAGGAAGGAAGGAGAGAGAAAGAAAGAAAGAGAAAGAAAGAAAAGCAAGCAAGCAAGCAAGCAAGCAAGCATTAGTGAGGGAGAGTGAGTGAGAGTGAGTGTGTTTGGGTCCCTACTGATGATGCTAAACTATCACAAGCCCACACTCAGCCTTTCAACATTTGCTGGAGATTCACTTGTTTCCTTGTTATCTCCACCAAGGGCAGCTTCCTCCTGCTTCTGCTGCTGCAACTCAGCTAGGCACAAAGCATCTGTGGATCCGTTCTTTTTTCAGCAGGGCTTCATCACTCTGAATTTAAGTTAATTAGCTTTTTTTGAGACCTCAGTTCTGTGTTTTAAAATGAAATCTATGATCTATAGATTATCCAGCTTATTCTCTTTGTCAGGGCAAGAGCATTTTTCTATAACTTTCTAAATTCTAAACAAAAGTAAAAGTTCACTTCTTTTCAGAATCCCCACGTGTCAGAAAGTGTTACTATTATCATCAGTTTAGTGATATTTATGGAATACCAAGTTGACTCTAATATCAGCTTTTGGGTTAAATTCTTTCTTTCTGATATGTAGCCTTTGAAATTTTATTTGCTGCAGATCTCTTGGTAGTGAACAATTTTCATTTTTATCTGTCAATTTCATATTGTGATTTTTGATCTGGAAAGACAGCATTACTGAGTACCCAATTCTGTATTAACAGTTATTTGCTCTCAACATTTGTTGATACTAGTTTACTCATTTTTAGTTTTTGCTTTACTACAATAATCAGATAAATATTATTTCATTATAAATTATCCTTTTTTTCAATGTTTGTATGGTCTGGTGTTTGGTTTTAATGTTTTATAATTTAACTAAAGTGAGTTTATTTTTATATCATCTGTTAGAAATATATTCTTTGAATCAATGGATTTATACCTTTTCTTAATTTCTTTTTGAGAATCTCTTGAAATGGTGAATCCTTTTACACTTCTCTCCCCCCATATTTGAATTAAATAAATGTTAGACCTTGTGTTTCCATGTTACATTCTGGGTATATCATTTAAACATTTTTTTCTTCACTAGTTATCCTCTTACCTGTGTCTAATATATCATTAATAACTTGCATTTATTTAAAAAATTTTTTTTTGGAGATGGAGTCTCGCTCTGTTGTCCAGGCTGGAGTGCAGTGGTGCAATCTTGGCTCACTGCAACCTCCACCTCCCGGGTTCAAGCGATTCTTCTATCTCAGCCTCCTGAGTAGCTGGGACTACAGGCACCTGCCACCATGCTCGGCTAATTTTTATATATATATTTTTTAGTAGAGACAAGATTTCACCATCTTGGGCATGCTGTTCTTGAACTCCTGACCTCGTGATCCACCCATCTTGGCCTCCCAAAATGCTGGGATTACAGGCATGAGCCACCACGCCCAGCCAGACCTGCCCGTTTTTTCTATCATCTACATTGTTTTACTATTGTTTTTACATCTTTGTAATAGTAGATTGTTTCTTTAAACAATTGATACATACCTGCTTAATTATTTCTCCACATTGACGATTTCAATACATCTAGTTTTAAAGGGTTTAGATATGCTATTCATTTCATTAACTTTTATTCATGGTGTCTTGCTTACCTGATCATTTTTAATACTGAACTCATTGTTCATCCTTAACCTGACATCATTTTATGGTCTGAAATGAGAATGCTATTATCCAGACTTCCTCTGTGAAGCTGACTCAATGCTTTAACTCAATATAGAAGTTTCAGCATTAACAAACTGGAACTTCTGATGGCCCAAGAGTCAGTAGTACCATCATTAGCATTACTGATCATAGCAGATCTTCCCAGAAGCTCTGGGAAACCCTCACCCCCTCCATCAGCTATCCAATACAAAGTGCCCACTGCTCAAGCTCCAGTTCACAGACTATTTTTGTGTTTGAAAGAGGAGATATTTTAAGAACTTGCCTAACCATTTTCAGGGATAGAAATGTTTCAAAGAGATCCTCTACTATATATATGTTCTATAGCAGCAGTCACTTGAGAGCAGCTCACTTGCAGTCATGGCCAAAAGCCTAAATCTTTCTTTCATTCTAGTCACACCTATTTTGTATCTTTTGGGGATATCTCAGATTCAGATGCATTCATAGTATTCTATGATTTGCAACACTACTATAGATTCTTCAAAATGTTACAACATTCCAATGGTATGTTGGGAGGTATAGAAGGAGAGGAAAAACAATGGGCTCAAATGTCCTCTGACTTCTCTTCTTACAATATGTTTCATTGTTCAAAACTTTTAGAACTATATTAATACAGCATTGACAGTGGGCATTCTTCTTTTCCTTCTGACTTTAATAGGATTGAAGGAAGTGTTTTGCTATGAAATTGCTATATGGGTTGTATTCAGATAAATTTTGACTTTATAAAGCCAATATTCTCCTCATTATTTTTAAATGCTTACCAGGATTCACAGTATTATTTTCAGTTCTCCCTGTTTAAAGGCATATTTAAATAACTTGATGACTTGGGTATAGTATATATGTTACTGTGCTACAGAAACAGAAAAACCACCACCATATTATATTCTAAGATACTTGGTACACCAATTGCACCATCTTTTTTTCATCTAAGACATTCAATTCTTCCACAGGTGGGAGCACATGAATTAGCATCATTTACTACTCGTAGCTTTCACTACAGACTTTCAGACTTATGGTGCCTAAAAGAAATAGAATACTTCTAGCTGGGTTTAAAAGCTACAAATAAACATAGAAAATATACACTATTTTGAAAGTATCACTTGAGTGTTATGCATGTATTTCAATATTATATTGCTAATTTTAATTGTCCAAAGTTAAAGAGCTTAAACCTCCGCCTCATGCATTCCTGAATCACCCACTATTCCCACACATACATTGTTCGATACAGCATAAACCTAAGTAAATAAAGATGTGGCAAAATGAAAAAAATAAAATAACATTATACCATTCTCATCTGTGAATGGCATCAGTAGACAAATGTGAATAAAAGTAATGTGATTATAATTTTAAAAATCATATTTAATAGGATCCATTTATTATTAAATGAACATTAGGCTACTTAATGAATAATAAATCTTTGACACAATGAAAACTCTTAATGCAGAGTGAGACCAAAATGAAAGTAATAACTGTTTTTCTCCTAACCCTTGCTTTAGTTGGTCTTTCCACTAGACTGTCACTTTAAGGATATTATAATAGCACAAAGCCACCAGCTTTACCATTAGAGAGATCTTCATTAAATTATCTTTGTTGTAATAAAGGTTATCTGGAGGAAATACTGGTCTGGACACAATAATAAATGTCAAGCTTTCTAATATTTTCCACTTTTAGACACAAATTGAAAGGATCATTTATAATGTCAAAAATATACTTTTTTCTAACTAATCTATCCTATGACTAAGACGCTATTAGCAATTAAAGTAGATAGAGCAAATCTAAATGTGGAGAGAAAAAGTAATTTCCACTTGTTTGAACAGATGAAAGCACGAATAAATTGAAAGCCTGAAATATTAGCTTGGGGGAATAAAATCACTCAGGGGAGCAAAAGCAGGATATACCAGCCTTTAACTCTACACTTCCCCCAAGAAAAAATTTATAGATAGCTATGTACAAACCAAAATAGCGCTGGGAAGGTTCAAGGGACCACTTAAGAAACTATAGCAACACAGTGAAGCCAAAAAAAAAAAAAAAAAAGAGAGAGAGAGAGTGAAAGAAAAAACAAACAAACAAACAAACAAAAAAAACAAAAATGAATAGCCATATAGAAAAAACAACTCCTGAAATCAGCATACCTGAGACAGCAGAAACATCTTTTTTGGCTAGGAACGAAAAAAGCAGAAAGGGACTATCAGTATCAGCCACAAGGTGGAACCACTATGGCCCTCAGTAACCCTCTCTGGCAGAAGACACTGGCATTTTTGCCCTGCAGTAAGCAACAGCCATTTCTGAGAGAAAATCCAGAGGAAAAGATGAAGATGTACCATCCCCTCCCACATCCCTTTTCCCCCACCAAAAATACCGTGACTGTTGTGCCAAACCAGGATCGGAACTACTACCTTTCTTAATCTGCATGTGTCTCTGACATATGAGCAGCAACCATTTCAAAAGCTCCCACATAGAAACGCTCATACTAAATTTATTCTGTTACTTAAGAGTGTTTATGGATTTACATTCCATTTGTGGACTATCTCACTGGATCTTCTTTCCTGCAGTAAGAGGTGGTTTGGGTGCTGCTGAAGGTCATTGTCTCAATTTGTCTGGTGTTTGCTGAAGAGATGTCTGCAAAGTAGTAGAAGATCAAATTGGTGACTGCCGAAGAAGGATGAAGTGCTGTAGAGCATGGTGGATTTTAATGCCAATTCCAACACCACTTATCATGTCAGATTATCAAGAACCCCTTAAACCTAAGTTGAAATGAAACTGATGTAAAATAAAAATACATCAAAAGTGAAGTTATTTGCATCTAAGAATATTGAAGTATACATATTAAGTACTTCCATCTTGATAACCGTCTTGTGTTTTCACTTATCAACATAAATGAATAAATACTAATTTCAAATATACCCAATACTATTTCTTTGTGAGTCATTAACAGATCTTAACAAAACCTTTAAAAATGAGAAAACTGTTACTTTTGTTTTCCAAGATGGTGGATTGAAGGCATTGTTAGCCTGCCTCTTGCACTTGGAAAGACAAAATGGTGTGTAGAGATTCACACTGAACTTTCTTTCAAGAAGCAACACAGGAACTTAACAGGAAAATTGAAATAAGCCACAGACCATTTGAAAGAAGCAGCAGGATGCAGCTTACACCATAAGCTAGGCAGAAAATTTTGAGTTTCCAGGGTGTGAGAGGGGGATAAACTGACTGTAAGATATACACTTCCATTGGGAAACCTATCAATCTAGGCCATGGGGGAAGGCCTTAATAGTACTCAGGGCTGGAGTTGATTCAGTGAAGAGTGACGAGTATATGAGGAGTGGCATTGGGATGTGCTTTGAGTCTCCAGCACGTTCCCAGTTTCTGGCAGGATGGAGGGAAGCCATTTCTGATTCTACCTCAGAGAGGACCTCCCAGAAGTCTGCCAGCTAACTCAAATGGTGGTCACAGGTTGAGAGAACCTCCCAAATGAAATGTTTGATATAATTTTCTGTGGGGACAAACTCCCCAGGCCAGAACTGAGAGGTGAGTGGGACGTGTGATGCAGCAGCAAGCACAGGAGCTGGATGCCCCTGCTCTGCAGGTGGATCAGGAGGGGTTTGGCCTGAAGGCTGCAGTTACTGTCTCAATAGGAGAGGCTTATGGTATGGGTCAGTTTTGAGCTCTGAGTTTAGACTTCTTGAAACTTAGCTAACTACTCCCAGTGGAACACTGTGGGTGTGAGACCTGCCTCGCCAAGGATGTGGGAGCTGGATGGGGCTTACTGCCAAGCTGCTACTCCCCATTCTTCATATGGACTCTCCTTGTGCAGAGGCAGAGGCAGCTTCACTTCTCTCTGGAAAATTACCCCAGTGGCCTAAGAACTGCCTTCCAATTCCCACTGGAGCCACTGCTTGTCCCACACGTAGAGAGCCAGAGCATCACTTTACCTGACCTAGTTCCCACTTGGTTTTGCTCAACCACCTACCCTGGTAGATTAACACAAATAACAGAAGAAACTTTTAGAAGCCCTTTGGCTCTACCCATTCCCTGAGACACCAGAGTACCTCCCATGGGTAACATAAGGCAAGTCCAAATCTCACCACTACCACCACAGCTGGCAGTCTTTTGCAAGCACCACCTCCTGGCTGAAGGCCAACTGACACAGTCCATTAGAGCATCTTGAATTCAGAACATACAATGTCATGACAGGCCAGGGAGCCTCCTCTGCCCTAATTTGGCTCTCTATCACACATTCACACACACACACACACGTCACACACACACATCAACCTACTGGCAAACCGAGGTAAACACACACACACACACACACACACACACACACACACACCTGCTCAATTCAGGCCATTATCCCTGATGAACATCGATGCAAAAATTCTCAATAAAATACTGGCAAACCGAATCCAGCAGCACATCAAAAAGCTTATCCACCACGATCAAGTGGGCTGCATCTTTGGAGTGAAAGGCTGATTCAACATACACAAATCAATAAATGTAATTGATCACATAAACAGAACCAAAGGCAAACACCAGACAATTATTTTGATACACGCAAAAATGCCTCTGATAAAATTCAACATCCCTTCCTGTTAAAAATTCTCAATAAACTACGTATTGATGGAACATACCTTAAAATAATAAGAGCTATTTCATACAGCCAATATCATAAAGAATAGGCAAAAGCTGGAAGCATTCCATTTGAAAACCGGTACAAGACAAGGAAGCCCTCTGTAACCACTTCTATTCAACATAGTATTGGAAGTTCTTGCCAGGGCAATCAGGCAATAGAAAGAAATAAAGGGTATTCCAATAGGAAGAGAGAAAGTCAACTTGTCTCTGTTTGCAGATGGCATGACTTCCTATTTAGAAAACCCCATCATCTCAACTGAAAAACTTCTTGAACTGATAAGCAACTTCACCAAGGTCTCAAGACACAAAATCATTGTGCAAAAATCACAAGCATTCCATTACACCAACAATAGTCAAGCAGAGAGCCAAATCAACAATGAACTCCCATTCACAATTGCTACAAAGAGTAAAATACCTAGGAATACAATTAGGAGTACAACGGATGTGAAAGACCTCTTCAAGGACAACTGCAAACCACTGCTCAAGGTAATAAGAGAGGACACAGACGAATGGAAAAACATTCCATCCTCATGAATAGGAAGAATCAATATTGTGAAAATGGCCATACTGCCCAAACGTTATAGATTCAATGCTATACCCATCAAAATACCGTTGACATTTTTCACAGAATTAGAAAGAACTATTTGAAATGTCATATGGAATCAAAGAATACCCCAGATAGCCAAGACAATCATAAACAAAAATAACAAAGCTGGAGGCATTATGCTAACTTCAAACTGTACTAGAAGGCTACGGTACCAAAACAGCAGGCTACTGTTGCCAAAACAGACATATAGACCAATGGAGCAGAGCAAAGACCTCAGAAATAACACCACACATCTATGACCACCTGATCTTTGACAAACCTGACAAAAACAAGCAAGGGAGAAAGGATCTCCTATTCAGTAAATGATGCTGGGAAAACTGGCTTGCCATATACAGAAAACCAAAACTTGACCCCTTCCTTACACCTTATACAATAATTAACTCAAGCTGGATTAAAGATTTAAATGTAAAATCCAAAACCATAAAACCCTAGAAGAAAACCTAGGCAATATCATTCAGGACACAGGCAAGGACAAAGATTTCATGACAAAAATGTCAAAAGCAATTGCAACAAAAGCCAAAATTGGCAAATCGGATCTAATTAAACTAAAGACCTTCTGCACAGCAAAGAAACTATCATCAGCATGAGCAATCAACCTACAGGATGGGAGAAAATTATTGCAACCCACCCATCGGACAAAGGTCTAATAACAAAAATTGACAAGGAACTTAAACATATTTACAAGCAAAAAAAAAAAACAACCCCATCAAAAGTGAGCAAAGGATATGAACAGAAACTTATCAAAAGAAGACATTTATCTAACCAACAAATATATTTTTTAACAGCTCAACAATACTGATCATCAGAGAAGTGAAAATCAAAACTACAATGAGATACCATCTCACACCCATCAGAATGGTGATTATTAAAAAGTTAAGAAACAATAGATGCTGGTGAGGCTGAGAAGAAAGAGGAACGCTTTTACACTGTTGGGGAAACTGTAAATTAGTTCAACCATTGTGGAAGACAGTATGGTGATTCCTCAAGGATCTAGAACCAGAAACACCATTTGACCCAGTAATCCCATTAGTGGCTATATACCCAAAGGAATAGAAATCATTCCACTATAAAGACACATGCACGAGCTGGGAAGCTCGAACTGGGTGGAGCTCACAGCAGCTCAAGGAAACCTGCCTGTCTCTGTAGACTCCACCTCTGGGGACCGGGCACAGTAAATTAAACAAACGCAGCAGACACCTCTGCAGACGCAAACAACTCTGTCTGACAGCTTTGAAGAGAGCAGTGGATCTCCCAACACGGTGGTTGAGATCTGAGAAGGGACAGACTCCCTGCTCAAGTGGGTCCCTGACCCCTGAGTAGCCTAACTGGGAGACATCCCCCACTAGGGGCAGTCTGACACCCCACACCTCACAGGGAGGAGTACACCCCTGAGAGGAAGCTTCCAAAGCAAGAATCAGACAGGTACACTTGCTGTTCAGAAATATTCTATCTTCTGCAGCCTCTGCTACTGATACCCAGGCAAACAGGGTCTGGAGTGGACCTCAAGCAATCTCCAACAGACCTACAGCTGAGGGTCCTGACTGTTAGAAGGAAAACTATCAAACAGGAAGGACACCTACACCAAAACCCCATCAGTACATCACCATCATCAAAGACCAGAGGCAGATAAAACCACAAAGATGGGGAAAAAGCAGGGCAGAAAAGCTGGAAATTCAAAAAATAAGAGCGCATCTCCCCCGGCAAAGGAGCGCAGCTCATCACCAGTAACGGATCAAAGCTGGACGGAGAATGACTTTGACGAGATGAGAGAAGAAGGCTTCAGTCCATCAAATTTCTCAGAACTAAAGGAGGAATTACGTACCCAGCGCAAAGAAACTAAAAATCTTGAAAAAAAAAGTGGAAGAATCGATGGCTAGAGTAATTAATGCAGAGAAGGTCCTAAACGAAATGAAAGAGATGAAAACCATGACACGAGAAATACGTGACAAATGCACAAGCTTCAGTAACCGACTCGATCAACTGGAAGAAAGAGTATCTGCGATTGAGGATCAAATGAATGAAATGAAGCGAGAAGAGAAACCAAAAGAAAAAAGAAGAAAAAGAAATGAACAAAGCCTGCAAGAAGTATGGGATTATGTAAAAAGACCAAATCTACGTCTGATTGGGGTACCTGAAAGTGAGGGGGAAAATGGAACCAAGTTGGAAAGCACTCTTCAGGATATCATCCAGGAGAACTTCCCCAACCTAGTAGGGCAGGCCAACATTCAAATCCAGGAAATACAGAGAACGCCACAAAGATACTCCTCGAGAAGAGCAACTCCAAGACACATAATTGCCAGATTCACCAAAGTTGAAATGAAGGAAAAAATCTTAAGGGCAGCCAGAGAGAAAGGTCGGGTTACCCACAAAGGGAAGCCCATCAGACTAACAGCAGATCTCTCAGCAGAAACTCTCCAAGCCAGAAGAGAGTGGGGGCCAATATTCAACATTCTTAAAGAAAAGAATTTTAAACCCAAGAATTTCATATCCAGCCAAACTAAGTTTCATAAGTGAAGGAGAAATAAAATCCTTTACAGATAAGCAAATGCTTAGAGATTTTGTCACCACTAGGCCTGCCTTACAAGAGACCCTGAAGGAAGCACTCAACATGGAAAGGAACAACCGGAACCAGCCATTGCAAAACCATGCCAAAATGTAAAGACCATCGAGGCTAGGAAGAAACTGCATCAACTAACGAGCAAAATAACCAGTTAATATCATAATGGCAGGATCACGTTCACACCTAACAATATTAACCTTAAATGTAAATGGACTAAATACTCCAATTAAAAGACACAGACTGGCAAACTGGATAAAGAGTCAAGACCCATCAGTCTGCTGTATTCAGGAGACCCATCTCACACGCAGAGACATACATAGGCTCAAAATAAAGGGATAGAGGAAGATTTACCAAGCAAATGGAGAACAAAAAAAAGCAGGGGTTGCAATACTAGTCTCTGATAAAACAGACTTTAAACCATCAAAGATCAAAAGAGACAAAGAAGGCCATTACATAATGGTAAAGGGATCAATTCAACAGGAAGAGCTAATTATCCTAAATATATATGCACCCAATACAGGAGCACCCAGATTCATCAAGCAAGTCCTTAGAGACTTACAAAGAGACTTAGACTCCCATACAATAATAATGGGAGACTTCAACACTCCACTGTCAACATTAGACAGATCAACGAGACAGAAAGTTAACAAGGATATCCAGGAATTGAACTCATTTCTGCAGCAAGCAGACCTAATAGACATCTATAGAACTCTCCACCCCAAATCAACAGAATATACATTCTTCTCAGCACCACATCGTACTTACTCCAAAATTGACCACGTAATTGGAAGTAAAGCACTCCTCAGCAAATGTACAAGAACAGAAATTATAACAAACTGTCTCTCAGACCACAGTGCAATCAAACTAGAACTCAGGACTAAGAAACTCAATCAAAACCGCTCAACTACATAGAAACTGAACAACCTGCTCCTGAATGACTACTGGGTACATAACGAAATGAAGGCAGAAATAAAGATGTTCTTTGAAACCAATGAGAACAAAGACACAACATACCAGAATCTCTGGGACACATTTAAAGCAGTGTGTAGAGGGAAATTTATAGCACTAAATTCTCACAAGAGAAAGCAGGAAAGATCTAAAATTGACATCCTAATATCACAACTAAAAGAACTAGAGAAGCAAGAGCAAACACATTCAAAAGCTAGCAGAAGATAAGAAATAACTAAGATCAGAGCAGAACTGAAGGAGACAGAGACACAAAAAACCCTTCAAAAAGTCAATGAATCCAGAAGCTGATTTTTTGAAAAGATTAAGAAAATTGATAGGCAGCTAGCAAGACTAATAAAGAAGAAAAGAGAGAAGAATCAAATCGACGCAATTAAAAATGATAAAGGGGATATCACCACCGACCCCACAGAAATACAAACTACCATCAGAGAATACTATAAACACCTCTACGCAAATAAACTGGAAAATCTAGAAGAAATGGATAATTTCCTGGACACTTACACTCTTCCAAGACTAAACCAGGAAGAAGTTGAATCCCTGAATAGACCAATAGCAGGCTCTGAAATTGAGGCAACAATTAATAGCCTACCAACCAAAAAAAGTCCAGGACCAGATGGATTCACAGCTGAATTCTACCAGAGGTACAAGGAGGAGTTGGTACCATTCCTTCTGAAACTTTTCCAATCAATAGAAAAAGAGGGAATCCTCCCTAACTCATTTTATGAGGCCAACATCATCCTGATACCAAAGCCTAGCAGAGACACAACAAAAAAAGAGAATTTTAGACCAATATCCCTGATGAACATCGATGCAAAAATCCTCAATAAAATACTGGCAAACCGGATTCAGCAACACATCAAAAAGCTTATCCACCATGATCAAGTGGGCTTCATCCCTGGGATGCAAGGCTGGTTCAACATTCGCAAATCAATAAACATAATCCAGCATATAAACAGAACCAAAGACAAGAACCACATGATTATCTCAATTGATGCAGAAAAGGCTTTTGACAGAATTCAACAGCTCTTCGTGCTAAAAACGCTCAATAAATTCGGTATTGATGGAACGTACCTCAAAATAATAAGAGCTATTTATGACAAACCCACAGCCAATATCATACTGAATGGGCAAAAACTGGAAAAATTCCCTTTGAAAACTGGCACAAGACAGGGATGCCCTCTCTCACCACTCCTATTCAACATAGTGTTGGAAGTTCTGGCTAGGGCAATCAGGCAAGAGAAAGAAATCAAGGGTATTCAGTTAGGAAAAGAAGAAGTCAAATTGTCCCTGTTTGCAGATGACATGATTGTATATTTAGAAAACCCCATTGTCTCAGCCCAAAATCTCCTTAAGCTGATAAGCAACTTCAGCAAAGTCTCAGGATACAAAATTAATGTGCAAAAATCACAAGCATTCTTATACACCAGTAACAGACAAACAGAGAGCCAAATCAGGAATGAACTTCCATTCACAATTGCTTCAAAGAGAATAAAATACCTAGGAATCCAACTTACAAGGGATGTAAAGGATCTCTTCAAGGAGAACTACAAACCACTGCTCAGTGAAATAAAAGAGGACACAAACAAATGGAAGAACATACCATGCTCATGGATAGGAAGAATCAATAGCGTGAAAATGGCCATACTGCCCAAGGTAATTTATAGATTCAATGCCATCCCCATCAAGCTACCAATGAGTTTCTTCACAGAATTGGAAAACACTGCTTTAAAGTTCATATGGAACCAAAAAAGAGCCCGCATCTCCAAGACAATCCTAAGTCAAAAGAACAAAGCTGGAGGCATCACGCTACCTGACTTCAAACTATACTACAAGGCTACAGTAACCAAAACAGCATGGTACTGGTACCAAAACAGAGATATAGACCAATGGAACAGAACAGAGTCCTCAGAAATAATACCACACATCTACAGCCATCTGATCTTTGACAAACCTGAGAGAAACAAGAAATGGGGAAAGGATTCCCTATTTAATAAATGGTGCTGGGAAAATTGGCTAGCCATAAGTAGAAAGCTGAAACTGGATCCTTTCCTTACTCCTTATACGAAAATTAATTCAAGATGGATTAGAGACTTAAATGTTAGACCTAATACCATAAAAATCCTAGAAGAAAACCTAGGTAGTACCATTCAGGACATAGGCATGGGCAAAGACTTCATGTCTAAAACACCAAAAGCAACAGCAGCAAAAGCCAAAATTGACAAATGGGATCTATTTAAACTAAAGAGCTTCTGCACAGCAAAAGAAACTACCATCAGAGTGAACAGGCAATCTACAGAATGGGAGAAAATTTTTGCTATCTACTCATCTGACAAAGGGCTAATATCCAGAACCTACAAAGAACTCAAACACATTTACAAGAAAAAAACAAACAACCCCATCAAAAAGTGGGCAAAGGATATGAACAGACATTTCTCAAAAGAAGACATTCATACAGCCAACAGACACATGAAAAAATGCTCATCATCACTGGCCATCAGAGAAATGCAAATCAAAACCACAATGAGATACCATCTCACACCAGTTAGAATGGCAATCATTAAAAAGTCAGGAAACAACAGGTGCTGGAGAGGATGTGGAGAAATAGGAACACTTTTACACTGTTGGTGGGATTGTAAACTAGTTCAACCATTATGGAAAACAGTATGGCGATTCCTCAAGGATCTAGAACTAGATGTACCATATGACCCAGCCATCCCATTACTGGGTATATACCCAAAGGATTATAAATTATGCTGCTATAAACACACATGCACACGTATGTTTATTGCAGCCCTATTCACAATAGCAAAGACTTGGAATCAACCCAAATGTCCATCAGAGACAGATTGGATTAAGAAAATGTGGCACATATACACCATGGAATACTATGCAGCCATCAAAAAGGATGAGTTTGTGTCCTTTGTAGGGACTTGGATGCAGCTGGAATCCATCATTCTTAGCAAACTATCACAAGAACAGAAAACCAAACACCGCATGTTCTCACTCATAGGTGGGAACTGAACAATGAGATCACTCGGACTCAGGAAGGGGAACATCACACACCGGGGCCTATCATGGGGAGGGGGGAGGGGGGAAGGATTGCATTGGGAGTTATACCTGATGTAAATGACGAGTTGATGGGTGCAGCACAGCAACATGGCACAAGTATACATATGTAACAAACCTGCACGTTATGCACATGTACCCTACAACTTAAAGTATAATAATAATAAATGAATTAAAAAAAAAGAAACCTATTGGTCTAAAAATAAAATTGATATGAAAATCAATGTTATTTATAAGCAAATAAATGAGAATTAAAATAAAAAAAAAAGACACATGCACATGTAAGTTTATTGCAGCACTATATACAATAGCAAAGACATGAAACCAACCCAAATGCGCTTCAGTGCTAGACTGGATAAAGAAAATGTGGTACCTATACACCATAAAATACTATGCAGTCATAAAAAGGAATGAGATCATGTCTTTTGCAGGCACATGGATGAAGCCATCATACTGAGCAAACTAACACAGTAACCAAAAAATCAAACACCGCATGTTCTCACTAATAAGTGAAAGTTGAACATTGAGAAAACAAGGACACAATGAGGGGAACAACACACAACACGGCCCGCTGGGGATTGGGGGTGAGGGAAGAGAACTTAGAGGATGAGTCAATAGGTGCAACAAACCATCATGGCAAAGGATACCTATATAACAAACCTGTACGTTCTGCACATGTATCCCATATTTTTTAAATTTAAAAACAGGAAATACTTATGTACATACATACATACACACACACATTCTTCCCGGATCTTCATTCCTGGTAAGCCAAGGAACCTGGAGAAACACCAGAATTCTGTCCCTCTGAAAATGCAGGACAGGTCTACCTTCATCAGCATAAAATTTTGGACCAAATGTGGTAACTGCAGGTCCACCCCACAATGAGTAACTGAAAATTGAGGCAGTATTTCAGATCCAAAAAAACGGATGAAGCAATTCGTGACACATTTGGGTTGTTTTTGCCTTTTCCTACTATGAAGAATGCTAGTAGGAAGAAGGAAGAACGGTGTACAAATATCTGTTTGATTCTCTGCTTTCAGAATCCTTTGTTTGTTTGTGTTTTGTTTGTTCTTTCTTGAGACAGGACATCACTCCAGTCAGCCAGGCTTTTCCAGTCTGTAATTTTTGTTCTTTCCTTTTGTCAAGTTTTAGAAGATTTTATTTAATTTCTATTGAATTTTAAGGCTTTTTAGATGTGTATGAAAACATTATCTCACATGCTGTGTGTTACATTTCATTTATTTTCATCGTCCCTTTTTTATTTTATTATAGTTTATATTCTAGGGAATATATGCACAAAGTGCAGGTTTGTTACATATGTATACATGTGCCATGTTGGTGTGCTGCACCCATTAACTTGTCATATACATTAGGCGTATCTCCTAATGCTATCCTTCCCTCCTCCCCGCACCCCACAACAGGCCCTGGTGTGTGATATTCCCCTTCCTGTGTCCAGGTGTTCTCATTGTTCAATTCCCATCCATGAGTGAGAACATGTGGTGTTTGGTTTTCTGTTCTTGCAGTAGTTTGCTGAGAATGATGGTTTCCAGCTGCATCCATGTCCCTACAAAGGACATGAACTCATCCTCTTTTATGGCTGCATAGTACTCCCTGGTGTATATGCACCACATTTTCTTAATTCAGTCTATCATTGATGAACATTTGGGTTGGTTCCAAGTCTTTACTGTTGTGAATAGTGATGCAATAAACATATGTGTGCATGTCTTTATAGCAGCATGATTTATAATCCTTTGGGGATATAGCCAGTAATGGGATGTCTGGGTCAAATGGTATTTCTAGTTCTAGATCCTTAAGGAATTGCCATGCTGTTTTCCACAATGGTTGAACTAGTTGATAGTTGACAGTTCCACCAACGGTGTAAAAGTGTTCCTATTTCTCCACATCCTCTCCAGCACCTGTTGTTTCCTGACATTTTAATGATCACCATTCTAACTGGTGTGAGACGGTATCTCATTGTGGTCTTGATTTGCATTTCTTTGATGGCTAGTGATGATGAGCATTTTTTCATGTGTCTGTTGACTGCATAAATGTCTTCTTTTGAGAAGAGTCTGTTCATATCCTTTGCCCACTTTTTGATGGGATTTTTTTTTTTTCTTGTAAATTTCTTTGAGTTCTTTGTAGGTTCTGGATATTAGCCCTTTGTCAGATGAGTAGATTGCAAAAATTTTCTCCCATTCTGTAGGTTGCCTGTTTATACTGATGGTAGTTTCTTCTGCTGTGCAGAAGCTCTTTAGTTTAATTAGATCCCATTTGTCTATTTTAGCTTTTGTTGCCATTGCTTTTGTTGTTTTAGACATGAAGTCCTTGCCCATGCTTGTGTCCTGAATGGTATCGCCTAGGTTTTCTTCTAGGGTTTTTATGGTTTTAGGTCTAACATTTAAGTCTCTAATGCATCTTGAATTAATTTTTGTATAAGGTGTAAGGAAAGGATCCAGTTTCAGCTTTCTACTTATGGCTAGCCACTTTTCCCAGCAGTATTTATTAAATAGGGAATCCTTTCTCCATTTCTTGTTTTTGTCAGGTTTGTCAAAGATCAGATAGTTGTAGAAGTGTGGTATTATTTCTGAGGGCTCTGTTATGTTCCATTGGTCTATAGCTCTGTTTTGGTACCAGTACCATGCTGTTTTGGTTACTGTAGCCTTGTAGTATAGTTTGAAGTCAGGTAGTGTGATGACTCCAGCTTTGTTCTTTTGACTTAGGATTGTCTTGGCAATGCGGACTCTTTTTTGGTTCCATATGAACTTTAAAGTAGTTTTTTCCAATTCTGTGAAGAAAGTCACTGGTAGCTTAATGGGGAAGGCATTGAATCTATAAATTACCTTGCACAGTATGGCCATTTTCACTATATTGATTCTTGATTCTTCCTATCCATGAGCATGGAATGTATGGAATGTTCTCCCATTTGTTTCTGTCCTCTTTTATTTCATTCAGCAGTGGTTTGTAGTTCTCCTTGAAGAGGTCCTTCACATCCCTTGTAAGTTAGATTCCTAGATATTTTATTCTCTTTGAAGCAATTGTGAATGGGAGTTCACTTATGATTTGGTTCTCTGTTTGTCTGTCATTGGTGTATAAGAATGCTTGTGATTTTTGCAAATTGATTTTGTATCCTGAGACTTTGCTGAAGTTGCTTATCAGCTTAAGGAGATTTTGGGCTGAGAGGATGAGGTTTTCTAAATATACAATCATGTCATCTGCAAACAGGGACAATTTGACTTCCTCTTTTCCTAATTGAATACCCTTTATTTCTTTCTCTTGCCTGGTTGCCCTGGCCAGAAGTTCAACACTATGTTGAATGGGAGTGGTGAAAGAGGGCATCCCTGTCTTGTGCTAGCTTTCAAGGGGAATGCTTCCAGTTTTTGCCTATTCAATATGATATAGGCTGTGGGTTTGTCATAAATAGCTCTTATTATTTTGAGATATGTTCCATCAATTCTGAATTTATTAAGTTTTTAGCATGAAGAGCTGATGAATTTTGTCAAAGGCCTTTTCTGCATCTATTGAGATAATCATGTGGTTTTGTCTTTGGTTCTGTTTATATGCTGGATTACGTTTATTGATTTGTGTGTGTTGAAACAGTCTTGCATCCCAGGGATGAAGCCCACTTGATCATGGTGGATAAGCTTTTTGAAGTGCTGTGGATTTGGTTTACCAGTATTTTATTGAGGATTTTTGCATGGATGTTCATCAGGGATATTGGTCTAAAATTCTCTTTTTTTTGTTGTGTCTGCCAGGCTTTGGTATCAGGATGGTGTTGGCCTTATAAAATGAGTTAGGGAGGATTCTCTCTTTTTCTATTGATTAGAATAGTTTCAGAAGGAATGGTACCAGCTCCTCCTTGTACCTCTGGTAGAATTCGGCTATGAATCTTTCTAGTCCTGGACTTTTTTGTTGGTAGGCTATTAATTATTGCCTCAATTTCAGAGCCTGTTATTGGTCTATTCAGGGATTCAACTTCTTCCTGGATTAGTCTTGGGAGAATGTATGTGTCCAGGAATTTATCCATTTACTCTAGGTTTTCTAGCTTATTTATGTAGAGGTGTTTTTAATATTCTCTGATGGTACTTTGTATTTCTGTGGGGTCAGTGGTGATATCCCCTTTATCATTTTTTATTGCATCTATTTGATTCTTCTCTCTTTTCTTCTTTATTAGTCTTGCTAGCTGCCTATCAATTTTGTTAATCTTTTCAAAAAATCAGCTTCTGGATTCATTGACTTTTTGAAGGGTTTTTTGTGTCTCTGTCTCCTTCAGTTCTGCTCTGATCTTAGTTATTTCTTATCTTCTGCTAGCTTTTGAATGTGTTTGCTCTTGCTTCTCTAGTTCTTTTAGTTGTGATATTAGGATGTCAATTTTAGATCTTTCCTGCTTTCTCTTGTGAGAATTTAGTGCTATAAATTTCCCTCTACACACTGCTTTAAATGTGTCCCAGAGATTCTGGTATGTTGTATCTTTGTTCTCATTGGTTTCAAAGAACATCTTTATTTCTGCCTTCATTTCGTTATGTAACCAGTAGTCATTCAGGAGCAGGATGTTTAGTTTCCATTTAGTTGAGCAGTTTTGATTGAGTTTCTTAATCCTGAATTCTTGTTTGATTGCACTGTGGTCTGAGAGACAGTTTGTTATAGTTTCTGTTCTTTTATATTTCCTGAGGAGTGCTTTACTTCCAACAATGTGGTCAATGTTGGAATAAGTGCGATATGGTGTTGAGAAGAATGTATATTCTGTTGGTTTGGGGTGGAGAGTTCTGTAGATGTCTATTAGGTCTGCTTGGTGCAGAGCTGGGTTCAATTCCTGTATATCCTTAACTTTCTGTCTCGTTGATCTGTCTAATGTTGACAGTGGGGTATTAAAGTCTCCCATTATCATTGTGTGGGAGTCTAAGTCTCTTTGTAAGTCTCTAAGGACTTGCTTTATGAATCTGGGTGCTCCTGAATTGGGTGTATATATATTTTGGATAGTTAGCTCTTCCTGTTGAATTGATCCCTTTACGATTGTGTAATGGCCTTCTTTGTCTCTTTTGATCTTTCTTGGTTTAAACTCTGTTTTATCAGCGACTAGGATTGCAACCCCTGCCATTTTTTGTTTTCCATTTGCTTGGTAGATCTTCCTCCATCCCTTTATTTTGAGCCTATGTGTGTCTCTGCACGTGAGATGGGTCTCCTGAATACAGCAAACTGGTGGGTCTTGTCACTACCAGGCCTGCCCTATAAGAGCTCCTGACTCTTTATCCAACTTGCCAGTCTGTGTCTTTTAATTGGAACATTTAGCCCATTTACATTTAGGATAATATTGTTACATGTGAACTTGATCCTGTCATTATGATGTTGGCTGGTTATTTTGCTCATTAGTTGATGCAGTTTCTTCCTAGCATCGATGGTCTTTACATTTTGGCATGTTTTTGCAGTGGCTGGTATGGGTTGTTCATTTCCATGTTTAGTGCTTCCTTCAGGAGCTCTTGTAGGGCAGGCCTGGTGGTGACAAAATCTCTCAGCGTTTGCTTGTCTGTAAGGATTTTATTTCTCCCTCACTTATGAAACTTAATTTGGCTGGATATGAAATTCTGGGTTGAAAATTCTTTTCTTTAAGAATGTTGAATATTGCCCCACCCCTCCCTTCTGGCTTGTAGAGTTTCTGCCGAGAAATCCACTGTTAGTCTAATGGGCTACCCTTTGTGGGTAACCTGACCTTTCTTTCTGGCTGCCCTTAACATTTTTTCCTTCATTTCAACTTCGGTGAATCTGACAATTATGTGTCTTGGAGTTGCTCTTCTAGAGGAGTATCTTTGTGGCGTTCTCTGTATTTCCTGAATTTGAACGTCAGCCTGCCTTGCTAGGTTGGGGGAGTTCTCCTGGATGATATCCTGCAGAATGTTTTCCAACTTGGTTCCATTCTCCCCCTCACTTTCAGGTACACAAATCAGACGTAGATTTTGCCTTTTCCCATATTCCCATATTTCTTGGAGGCTTTGTTCATTTCTTTTTACTCTTTTTTCTCTAAACTTCTCTTCTCCCTTCATTTTATTCATTTGATCTTCAATCACTGACGCCATTTCTTCCAGTTGACCGAGTCGGTTACTGAAGCTTGCGCATTTGTCATGTAGTTCTTATGTCATGGTTTTCAGCTCTCTCAGGTCATTTAAGGACTTCTTTACATTGGTTATTCTAGTTAGCCATTCAGGAAATCTTTTTCCAAGGTTTTTAGCTTCTTTGCTATGGGTTCGAACTGCCTCCTTTAGCTCGGAGAAGTTTGATCGTCTGAAGCCTTCTTCTCTCAACTCGTCAAAGTCATTCTCTGTTCAGCTTTGTTCCATTGCTGGAGAGGAGCTGCATTCCTTTGGAGGGGGAGTGTTGCTCAGATTTTTAGAATTTTCAGTTTTTCTGCACTTCTTTTTCCCCATCTTTGTGGTTTTATCTACCTTTGGTCTTTGATGATGTTGATGTACAGATGGGGTTTTGGTGTGGATGTCCTTTCTGTTTGTTTGTTAGCTTTCTTTCTAATAGTCATGACCCTCAGCTACAGGTCTGTTGGAGTTTGTTCAAGGTCCACTCCAGACCCTATTTGCCTAGGTGGCAGCAGTGGAGGCTGCAGAAGAGTGAATATTGCTGAACAGCAAATGTTTCTGCCTGATTATTCCTCTGGAAGCTTCGTCTCAGAGGGGTACCCGGTTGTGTGAGATGTGAGGTGTCAATCTTACCCTAGTGGGGGTGTCTCCCAGTTAGGCTACTCCAGGGTCAGGGACCCACTTGAGCAGGCAGTCTGTCTGTTCTCAGATCTCAAACACCATGCTGGGAGAACCACTACTCTCTTCAAAGCTGTCAGACAGGGACATTTAAATCTGCAGAGGTTTCTGCTGCCTTTTGTTTGGCTATGCCCTCTCCCCAGAGGTGGAGTCTACAGAGACAAGCAGGCCTCTTTGAGCTGTGGTGGGCTCCACCCTGTTTGAGCTTCCCCACCGCTTTGTTTACCTACTCAAGCCTCAGCAATGGCAAGCGCCCCTCCTCCAGCCTTGCAGCCTCCTTGCAGTTAGATCTTGGACTACTGTGCTAGCAATGAGGGAGGCTCTGTGGGCGTGGGACTCTCCAAGCCAGATGCGGGATATAATCTCCTGGTGTGACATTTGCTGAGACCCTTGATAAAGGACAGTGTTAGCATGGGAGTAACCCAATTTTCCAGGTGCTGCGTATCACGGTTTCCCTTGGCTAGGAAAGGGAATTCCCTTCCCCCTTGCACTTCCTGGGTGAGGTGATGCCTCGCCCTGCTTCGGTTGTTGCTCTGTGTGCTGCATTCACTGTCCTGCCCCCACTGTCCAACAAGCCCCAGTGAGATGAACCCGGTACCTCAGTTGGAAATGCAGAAATCACCCGTCTCCTGTGTTGCTCACGCTGGGAGCTGGAGGCTGGATCTGTTCCTATTCGGCCATCTTGGAACTGCCTCTCATCGCTCCTTTAATGAACAAAAGGTTTTAGCTTAGATATCTTCCTGTTTGTCAAGTTTTTCTGATTTTGACTTTTCAAAATATGCTGTCATATACAGGAAACCCTTGGATATAAAATTCCATGAATATTTCTCTTTTCTTGCAGTCATCACTTCGGTGGATGTCATCAATTAATCTCTGGGTTATAGCATGTTTTCTTGAAAGTGTTCTGCAGTCTATTTTGGGCATTGAGAATTTCATCAAACTTAAGTGAATATTTCTACAAATTGAACGCATAGTCCCTTTTGATGCTTTATTATTTGCATATATTGCTTCCACAAGACCATTTCATGCAAATACTTGTCTTGTCCCCACAGCCAGATCATTGCAACATGATATAGAATCAATTGGTCAAAAATGGGAAGGTTATCTCTGGAATGTCTATTTGACTCCATTGATCTCTCCATTTTAATTAAGACACAATATGCTGTGTTAATTACATAACATCACTGCACATTCTCAAATCAGAAAGTGTAGTTCCAACTTCTTGTCGTTCAATTGCGGAAAGAATGATCTTATCTCCCAGATGCACATGCTTGGAAGTACTTCTCAACACACACACACACTCTCACATCCAGACACAAAGATACAAATACACACACAGACACAAACTGTTTAATACGTACACAATTGTTAACTGGCATTGTTTTACATGAAATAAGGCAAATATGTAGCCACTGTCCTAACTCAGTTCCACTCCTATCATATTTGCCCATAACACTGATTAGTAAATCTGATTCAACTGTTCTATAATCACAATTTAAGCTGTGTCCATTAAATTCCCTGAGGAATGCAAAAGGATACAACCTAAGACACAAAACTTAATTGACTGCTGATATTTCATTGTTAAATTGGGTAATTGATGGGTAAATGTAGTGGAACCGGTGGGTGGGCATTAGTTATATAAGGGGTGAAGCAGCAAGATACTTCATTATTAAAAGGTGTTTGAAAGAAATTGAAACACAGGAGTGTGTGTATTCAGCTGAAATGATATTAGAAAACCCGGAAATAAATCTCACTTGGGGTGTTAAAAAATTGCATTAGGGGAGA
Organism: Macaca nemestrina; assembly: GCF_043159975.1. Taxonomy (NCBI): domain Eukaryota; kingdom Metazoa; phylum Chordata; class Mammalia; order Primates; family Cercopithecidae; genus Macaca; species Macaca nemestrina. The sequence continues at coordinate 114,727 of NW_027257889.1, forward strand.
TTCTGGGTCAATCGTCCAACTGTGTAAACTGGATCTTGGAAGCAGGATCCCTTTCCTGCAATGAGACTTGTTTATTGGTGGTGGTGTTTCAGTGGAAACGATTTTAGAGAATGGCCCCTTCCTTTTGTGTATCTGCTGATTAGATTTCATGGCTGATTAGATTTCATGGGAAATCTGGGGTTTTAAACTCTATTTAAATATTAACATAATTCATTCAAATGACAAAAAAATCAACAGGTTCTTTGATGTGGAATCATCACAGATCCCTTTCTTCTTAGGTACAGTTATTAAAGTTGACCTACCAGAGTGAAACAATTATGGAGAATGGCCCCTTCCTTTAGTGTATTTGCTGATTAGATTTAATGGTACATTTATCATTAGGTATAGTGATCAAAGTTGACCTACGCAAGAGTAGAGATGTCCAGGACAGAACTCAGGACTCTGTAGAATCACAGAATCTTGGATGCAACACTGTTCAAGCACATAAATATGCTCATTCAGAGTGTTTCGGTGTGACATGTGTGTGAATTGCAGTGTAATGAGCATGACACGCAGACAGGTTATCAAGTGGACTCACCTCAAAATCAGTTATGGGCATTACAGAACACTGATGCCAAGTTCCCGGATCCAGAGGAAAGAAACTCCAGCATCCTGTGTAAAGCCACGGCATCTGGATTTCTCATGCTTCTGGGGATCATGCTCCTGAAAATAGTGGCTCCTTCCTCCTTGTGGAGCATCTTTCTCAGCAGCGCTCATTTCTTCTTCCAGGACTCTGTCCAACAGAAAGGGGAAGCCTTCTGATAGAGCACACCTGACCCATGAAAAGAAAAGGGAAAGAAAGGAGGCCAAAGGTCACACTCTCCCCATTCCACCATCCTCCCTAAAATCATCCTGATTTCATGGGCCCTGAGACCGGGGATGCTTCTGTACACCTCGAGGCCTTGCCACCTGGCCTAAATTCTATTCTCTTTCTCATTATCTGAAAATTTTTAAGAAAATCCCTAGAGCCAGGATCTTTATTCCTAGTAAGCCAAAAGTCCCAAAGAAACACCCAAATTCTGTCCCTCTTAGTTTGGGAAACAAGTCTACCTTCATCAGCATGACATTTTCCACCAAATGTGGTAACTGCAAGTCCACCACACAATGCTTAACTGGAATTGGAAGCAACATCTCAGACGATGAAAAATACATGCAACAATCCCTAAGACAAATGGTTTATTTTTCTCTTTCTTACTAAAACAACCGCCAGTTTTAACAATGGTATGCAAATCTCTTTTAGACGCCCTGCTTTTAAATCTCTATGTTTCCTCCTGAGACATGGACTCACTCCCATCACCCAGGCATTTACAGTGTTTAATTCTGGTTATATGCTATTCTCAAATTTACAACTATTTATTTCATCTCTCTCAAATGTTGATCCATTATCACATACGTATTAAAATATTATCTCCCATGCTGTGTGATATGTTGTTTTTATATTCATCCTTTCTTAAATGAACCAAAGGTTTTAGTTGGATTAAATTGTGATTAGTCAAGTTTTCTGATATCATGATTTCTTAAATTGCGGTCATAGGACCTCAATCACTGGAAATAGAATGTCATGAGTATTTCTCTTTACTTGCAATCATAAATACGGGGAATGTCATCAATTGGTATGTCGGTGATTGCATGATTTCCTGAAAGTCTTTCACAGTCTAATTTGGGCACTGAGTATTTCGTCTAAGTTCAGTGCATGTTTCCAACACTTGATGCTTTATGATTTCGGTATATAGCTTCCACAAGAGCATTTCCTGCAAAGACATGTCTTGGTCCCCACTGGTAAGTCATTTCACTCGAACACAGAATCAATAGGCTGAACATGGAAAGGTTATCGCTAGAATACTTATTAGACTGCACGGATTTCTTCTTTGATATTAAGGAAACAAATACACTATGTTATTAACTGTACTTCATTGATGATTCTCAAGTCAGAAAGTACAGGTCTGACTTCCTGTCCTTCAGTGCCTGAAAGGATGATCGTAACTGCCAAAAGCACATAGTTAGAAGCACATCGCAGCTCAAACACACACACACCCAGACATATAAACAAAAACAAAGAAACACTCACATGGGCATGATTCCGCATGCCCACAAGTTCACGCAAGCAAACACATACACACAAACACACACATTGTTTTGTAAGGACAGAATTGTTCCCTACCACTGTTTTAAGTAAACTAACGCATTCCCCAGGAGTTTTAAGTGAACTCCCTGGGGAATACAAGGGGACATACCCTATGACTCATTCTTTAACTGAGCGCTGATATTGGATTGGTGCACCGCGTACCTGATGAGTGGGTGGGGTGTTCGCGGTAGGCGGGGTTGAGTTATATAAGGGCTGATGCAGCCAGATGGCGCGTCATTTGAAGACTCTCTCGGAAGAGATAGCGTCTTTCTGCAACGTGTGGTCTCAGCAGAAAAAGCTTGTGATCCTTGCTCCTGGCGACATGGAGGCCGATTCTCTCCACTTGGGAGGTGAGTGGCAGTTCAACCACTTTTCAAAACTCATATCTTCTCGGCCAGATGCAGCTTTTGCTGAAATTCAGCGGACTTCTCTACCTGAGAAGTCACCACTGTCATCTGAGACCCAAGTCAACCTCTGTGATGATTTGGCTCCCGTGGCAAGACAGCCTGCCCCCAGAAAGAAGCTTCCTCTCAGTAGCAGGAGACCTGCTGCGGTGGGGGCTGGGCTCCAGAATATGGGAAATACTTGCTACTTGAATGCTTCCCTGCAGTGCCTGACATACACACCGCCCCTTGCCAACTACATGCTGTCCCAGGAGCACTCTCAACTTTGTCAGCGTCACAAGTGCTGCATGCTGTGTACGATGGAAGTTCACATTACATGGGCCCTCCACTGTCCTGGCCACGTCACCCAGCCCTCACAGGCATTGACTGCTGGCTTCCATCGAGGCAAGCAGGAAGATGCCCATGAGTTTCTGATGTTCATTGTGGATGCCATGAAAAAGGCATGCCTTCCCGGGCACAAGCAGGTAGATCATGACTCTGAGGACACCACCCTCATCCACCAGATATTTGGAGGCTGCTGGAGATCTCAAATCAAGTGTCTCCACTGCCAGGGCATTTCGGACACCTTTGACCCTTACCTGGACATCGCCCTGGATATCCAGGCAGCTCAGAGTGTGAAGCAAGCTTTGGAACAGGTGGTGAAGCCCGAAGAACTCAATGGAGAGAATGCCTGTCTCCAGAAGGCGCCTGCCTCCAAGACCTTCACTCTACACACTTCTGCCAAGGTCCTCATCCTTGTATTGAAGAGATTCTCCGATGTCACAGGCAACAAACTTGCCAAGAATGTGCAATACCCTGAGTGCCTTGACATGCAGCCATACATGTCTCAGCAGAACACGGGACCTCTAGTCTATGTCCTCTATGCTGTGCTGGTCCACGCTGGGTGGAGTTGTCACAACGGACATTACCTCTCTTATGTCAAAGCTCCAGGAGGCCAGTGGTATAAAATGGATGACGCCGAGGTCACTGCCTGTAGCATCGCTTCTGTCCTGAGTCAACAGGCCTATGTCCTCTTTTACATCCAGAAGAGTGAACTGGAAAGATGCAGTGAGAGTGTGTCAATAGGCAGGGAACCAGGAGCCCTTGGCGCTGAACACAAAGACAGGCGAGCAACGCAAGGAGAGCTCCAGAGAGAACCCTGCCTCCAGGTACCTGACTTGGAGGAGCACTTGGTGGAAAGAGACACTCAGGAAAGCACCTTAGACCATTGGAAGTTCCTCCAAGAGCAAAACAAAACCAAGCCTGACTTCAACGTCAGAAAAGTCGAATGTACCCTGCCTCCCAACGTGCTTGTGATTCATCCATCAAAATACAAGGGTGGGATGAACAACCGTCATCCTGAACAGCAAAGCTCCCTGCTGAACCTCTCTTCAAGGAACCTGACACCTCAGGAGTCCATGAACACTGACACACTCACTTCTCTGCAAGGGAGGACCAGGAGATCCAAAGGGAGGAACAAACACAGCAAGAGGGCTCTGTTTGTGTGCCAGTGATCTCAGGAAAAGTCTCCACCCAAACGCAGGAGTGCATGCGCACACACACTGACACACACACACATACACGTACACACACACACACCCACGAGGGGGTTCACGCACGCACACACACACACCATCACATCACATACACAGTCAATCCGACATAAAGTAATGAGGAGCCCAGGTTTCTGTCTACACAAGAGGGACAACTGGATAGTGATGGCTGCGTTTCAGGATGAGCCCAGACATGGCAAACATCGAGTTTTGCAGTCGTGAGTCTTCTGAACCTGTGGAGGCAGTGTCTGTGTGTTTGTGTTCATGGTAGATGACATTCAGTGTGAATTTCTGAATATGACATATTGCGGTGTAGGATTGCGCATGAGGTTATTGCAGGGGACGGGGTTGACTATTTTCTCTTGGGGTGTGTTTCATTCGTCAGTTGTTGGTGAGCACCAGAAGTTGAAATGTTGCGAACGTGGGACTTCTGTGGATCCTTCTCCCTACCTTGAGTAGTGGAAACTGGGACGCATTTGAAGAGAGGAAGGGTGTTCTTCTTTTGAACCTGCCTCGCCGTTTTTACATTGCTTGTTGAATGGACCTCAGGCACCCTAGGACTTGTGCCCTTGGTGGAACCCACAGAATGCTGGAGACAGACAGACAGACACACTTGCCTATTGAATGCTGTCCATTTCCAATGAATTGAAGCAGAAAATCATCCCACTGGTATGTGAGTCATTTGGAAGTAAGTCGTATTGATAATAAAGGAAATCAAACACAGGAGCGTGTGTGTATTCAACTAAAATAAAATCAGCAAGTACTGAAATAAATCTCATTTGGTGTGTATCAAAATGGCATTTGGGAGATTTCGGGTCAATCGTCCAGCTGCAAAAGGTGCATCTCTGAAGCACAGTCCCTAAGCTGCAATGAGACTTGTTCATCCGAGGTGGTGTTGCAGTGGAAATGATTGTGGGAAATGGCCCCTTCCTTTTGTGTATTCGCTGATTGGATTTCAGGCTCCGTTTCTCGTTCGGTACAGTGATCCAAGTTGACCAACCCGAGAGTAAAGATGTCGAGGGCATAACTCAGGGCTCCGTGCAACCACAGAATCTTGGGTGCAACCCTGCTCAAGCACACAAATGTGCGTATTAACAGTGTCTCTGTGTGACGTGTGTGCAAAGTACAGTGTGATGAGCATGACTGGCAGACAGTATGTTGCCATCGTATGTCCCCAACCACCGGAAATAGAATGTCATGAGTATTTGTCTCTTCTTGCAATCATAAATTCGGGGAATGTCATCAATCAGCCGGTCGGTGATTGCATGATTACCTGAAAGTCTTTCACCGTCTAAACTGTGCATTGAGTATTTCATCTAACTTCAGTGCATGTTTCCAACACTCGATGCTTTATTATTTGAGTATCTAGCTCCCACCAGAGCCCTTCCTGCAAAGACTTATCTTGTTCCCCACTGGCAAGTCATTTCACTCGGATATAGAATCAAGAGCCTGAACATGGAAAAAATCAAGAGGCTGGAATGACTATTGGATTCCCCGGATCCCTACACACACACACGCACACAGGTGTACAGTCATTTCTACATAACATAATGTGGTCCTCAGGTTTTTGTCTATGTAAAAGGGACAACTGGTTAGTGATGGCCGCATTTCAAGATGATCCCATATCTAATATGTTGTTGTGGAGTTGTGAGTATTCTGATCATGTGAAGGGACTGTCTCTGTGCATGTGTTTTCACAGTAGATGACATCCTGTGTGAATATCTGTAGACTACATTTTGAGGTGTAGGTTTTCCCCTCAGGTTACTGGATGAATTTGAATTTATTGTTCTGTCTTGGTTTGTTTTGATTAGTCAATTGGTAGGCGAGAGTAGGTGAAATTTTGCTAAAGTGGGATATAGGTGAATCATTCTCGTGAATGTGAATAATTGAGACTAGGATGCATTCGTAACATTTGAAGGGTGTTCTTACTTTTTATTCCAACTTTTTTGCATTTGTTTTTCAACTGATCTCAGGTGCCCTGGGTAGAACCTAGGTAATTCTTGGAACAGACAAACAGATGCTGCTAATTTTATGGTGTGAGTTTAAGTTTAATTTAAAGGGAAAATTTTCTCACCAGTATGTAATTCATTTTCAAATAAGTTATACTTATCATCAATGGAATAATACACAACACACTGAAATGTGTGAGTATGAAACTACAGTCAAATTAGAAAGTTCTTAAATAAACTGCATTTCATGAGTAAGGGATGGAATTTTCAGAAATTTGAGATCAACCATCCAGCTGTGAAATCTGTGTCTTTGAAGCAGTATCCCTGTCCTGAGAGTTGTTTTTCTCTGGTGGTATTTCAGTGGAAACTACTTTGGGGAATAGCCCCTTCACTTTTTATATTTGCTTGTTACTTTTCATTGTAAATCTGCGTTTTTAAACTGTATTTAAATGTTAATAGAATCCATCCCAATAAAACATAACCAACAGATCTTCTCATTTCTAATCATCACAGATCAATCTCTTGTTAGTTATGGTGATCAGTTTACTTACCTGAGAGTAAATGACACCTGGGCAGAACACAGGGCTCCATAGAAGTACAGAATCTTGGGTCCAACCCTGTCCAAGCATCAAAATGTGTATATTAACAATGTGTCTGTGTGAATTGTGTGTCAAGTAAACTGAGTTTAGTAAAACTTCCAGTAGATTATTAATTTGGCTCACTTAGTAATCAGCGAATGAGCTTTACAGAGTATCAATGACCAGTGCCTACCCCTTAGAGATAAGAACTTCCAATGTCTTGTGTGAAACCATGGCATCTGGATTGCTCATGATTCTGAAGATAATTCTGTCCCCCATGGTTTCAGAATCACGGCAGGAGGTGGAAACAGATAACACATCAGTCCCTTGCTCTCTCTGCTCTCTTCACTCAGGAAAAGTCTCACTGGGACCAAGGAAAATCCTATCGTTTCCTAGGGAGAAAGATTTTTCTCAGGAGAGAAAATGGTGACTCCTTCCTCCCTGTTGAGCCTCTTCCTCAGGATTGCCCCTTTGTCTCTCCAGGACTCTGTTCATCAGACCTGAGATGCCCCCTGGTTGAGCACATCTGGCCTATGAACAAATAAGGGGAAGGAATGGTTCCAAAGACTGTACTATGCTCACTCCACCATCCCCTCTGAAACTATCCTGACTTCATGAGCCCTGGGTCAGAAGCTGTTTCTTTATATCTCTAGGCTTTGCCTCACAGCCTAAATCCTGCCCCATTTCCTACATCTTGTAAATTTTGACAAAACCTGTAGAGTCTAGATCTTTATTCCTGACAGGGCAAAGGGAGACACACCAGAATTCTGTCCCTCTGAGACTGCAGGACATCTCAGCTTCCATCAACATGAAATTTTGCATCAAATATAGTTACTGCAGGTCCACCTCACAATGAGTAATGGAAGTTGAGACAACATCTCAGACCCTGTACAGTTTTTGATCAAGCTCATTTAGTTTGGCAATGCTTTTACTCTATAAATCAGTTGTGAAAACACTTAGGATTCATGTTATTTAGTCTTTTAATCAGTCTGTTCTTATTTTCAATGTATTTACTACACATTAGCTTAATATTTCTGATAAACTTTGTTGCAAAATTCTCAATATAATAGTGGCAAACCAAATCCAGCAATACATCAAAAAGCTTATCCACCAAGATCAAATCGGCCTCATCCCTTGGGTGCAAGGCTGGTTCAACATATGCAAATCAATAAATGTAATTCACCACATAAACAGAACTAAAGGCAAAAACCCCATGATTATTTCAGTTGACTCAGAAAAGGTCTTTGATAAAATTCAACATTCCTTTATGCTAAAAACTCTCATGAAACTAGGTATTGATGGAGCATGCCTCAAAATAATAAGCGCCATTTATGACAAACCCACAGTCATTATCATATTGAACAGGCAAAAGCTGGAAGTATTCCATTTGAAATTTGGCACAAGGCAAGGATGCCCTCTCACCACTCCTATTCAATATAGTGTTGGAAGTTCTGGCCAAGGCAATCAGGCAAGAGAAAGAATAAAGCATATTCAAACAGGAAGAGAGGAAGTTGGACTTTCTTTTCTTGCAGATGGCATGATCCTATATCTATAAAATCTCATCACCTCAGCCCAAAAGATTCTTAAGCTACAAGTAACTTCAGCAAAGTCTCAAGATACAAAATCAGTACGCAAAAATCTCAAGCATTCTTATACACCAACAATAGACAAGAAGAGAGCCAAATCACAAATGAATTCACATTTACAATTGCTACAAAGAGTATAAAATACCTACCTAGGAATACAGCTAACAAGGCAAGTGAAGGACCTCTTCAAGGAGAACTACAAACCACTACTCAAGGAAATAAGAGAGGACACAAACAGATGGAAAAACATTCCATGCTCATGGGTAAGAAGAATCAATATCATGAAAATGGCCATACTTCCCAAAGTAATTCGTAGATTCAGTGCTATTCCCATAAACTACCATGGACATTCTTCACAAAATTAGAAAAAACTACTTCAGAATTCATATGAAACGAAAAAAGAGCCCATATACCCAGGACAATCCTAAGTAAAACTAACAAAGCTGGAGGCATCCTGCTACCTGACTTCAAACCATATTACAAGGCTACAGTAACCCAAACAGCATGGTAGTGGTACAAAACAGACACATAGACCAATGGAATGGAATAGAGATATCAGAAATAAGACTGCACATCTACAACCATTTTATTTTGGATGAAAACAAACAATGGGGAAAGGATTCCCTATTTAATAATAAATGGTGCTGGAAAAACTATCTAGACATATGCAGAAAACTAAAACTGGACCCTTCCTTATACCTTATACAAAAATGAACTGAAAATGGATTAAAGATTTAAATGTAAAACCCAAAACTATAAAAATCCAACCCCATATAAAAGTGGGCAAAAACTGGGTGCAGTAGCTCATGCCTGTAATCCCAGAAGTTTGGGAAGGTGAGGTGGGCAGATAACTTGAGGCCAGGAGTTCAAGATCAGCCTGGTCAACCTGGTGAAACTCAGTCTCTACTCAAAATACAATAAATTAGCCAGATGTGGTGGCAGGTGCCTGTAATCCCAACTACTCAGGAAGCTGAGACAGAAGAACCACCTGAATCTGGGAGGTAGAGGTTGCAGTGACCCGAGATTGTGCCACTGAACTCCACCCTGGGTGACACAGCAAGACTCTGTCTTAAAAAGCGAAAATAAAAATATTTTTAAAAGTGGGCAAAGGATATGAACAGACACTTATGCAGCCAACAAACATATGGAAAAAAAAGCCCAACGTTACTGATCATTAGAGAAATACAAATCAAAACCACAGTGAGATGCCATCTCATGCCAGTCAGAATGGCGATTATTAAAAAGTCAAGAAACAACAGATGCTGTGAGACTGTGGGGAAACAGGAACACTTTTACACTGTTGGAGCGAATATAAATTCAAACGCTGTGGAAGACAGTGTGGTGATTTTTCAAAGACCTAGAATCAGAAATACCATTTGACCCAGCAATGCCATTACTGGGTATATACCCAAAGGAATATAAATTCTTGTATTATAAAGATACTTGCATGCGTATGTACATTGCCACACTATTCACAATAGCAAAGACATGGAATCAACCCAAATGCCCATCAGTGACAGACTGGATACAGAAAATGTGATACATATACACCATGGAATACTATGCAGCCATAAAAAGGAATGAGATCATGTCCTTTGCAAGGACATGGATGAAGCTGGGAGCCATTATTCTCAGCAAACTAATGCAGGAACAGAAAACCAAATACACATGTTCTCACTTACAAGTGGCAGATGAACAATGAGAAAACATAGACACAGGGAGGGTAACAACATACACTGGAGCCTGTCTGGGGGTGCGGAGGGAGTGCGTCAGAATAAATAGCTAATCCATGTGGAGCTGAATACCTAGGTTACGGGTTGATAGGTACAGCGAACCACCATGGCACACACTTACCTATGTAAAAAACCTGCACGTCCTGCACATGTATCCTGGAACTTAAAATGAAATAAAATAAAATTTTTAAAAACTTTATTTTTTCTAAGTCGTGTTTGCAATTTTCAATGTGAACTTTCTAGTAGACATTTATCATATATAGAATTATATAGTTGATTTTTGAACAACTATGGGTCTGCCATTCTTTAAAATGCAAATTCTTTATGAGTGTGTGTATATGTACACATATGTGTGTATATATATTTGTGTGTGTATATATATGTGTACGTGTGTGTGTGTGCAGATAGATAGATAGATAGATAGATAGATAGATAGATAGATAGATAATGCTCCTGGTCTTCTGTTTGAGTAGGCTGAGAAGGAGGACGGGGAGGAGTGATTGTTCTTGCAGTCTCAGAGGTAGCTAGGTGGAAGAGAATCTGTACAAATGAACACATGAAGTTCTCATTTGTAAGTGTGATTTAAATAATTGTACACCCGGACATAGAAGTGGAATGATAGACACTAGAGATCTGGAAGGGTGAGAGGGTGGGAGGGGCAAATAATAAACAATGGTTCAGATATCTGGATTCCTTGATCCCAAATGGTGTACAATTATTTCTCTTTAATTTGTGTCCATTTACCAGCAAGTTTGAGAGGAGTGAGCCAAGCTCAGAAAGGCATTCAGCTCTAAAATCAGATGTGCATGGCAATGGGCAGAAGTACCCTCTCCCTTTCTCAGAACAAATCCAAGCTTCCTTTATACTCCTTACGTACAGGAAAGTTATGTTCCAAAATGTATTTCTGCTGGAGGCAAAACATTTTATATTTTATGAAAAAAAAAAACTTGTAACTTGGTAAAACTTAGAAATTAATATTGGAAAAACAGTAGGGCACTCTCTTTGGGACTTAATCTTTGAGACACTTCAGCAGCATATACAGCTTGTAATTCGTCCTGAGAAAATCCAGATAGTATAAACTTGAGAATGTTCATGAGGAACGGAAAAGTACACATTTACTCACATATTTTACATTAAAGTTTATCAAGGGTATAAATTCAAAAATCTGTTTTACTATGAACGTTCATATGAAAGTACAGACATTCACCTAAATTTTCCTGAAATTATTTAAAAATTAATTTGTCATTGGTAACAGAAACTTCCAAACATCTCCTTTTTACAAGTTTCATTATCCTTATTTTCTCTAAAATATTCAGAAGTAGAAAAAAAAATATAGATTAAAATAGCTCATATTTTTCAAATTTAAAATAATTGTTCAGTAACTGGGAAGAAAGGTTTACACAAATTGGAAATTCTGTATGTATATAGAAATTAATAAGATGAGAAAATTATGGCAAATAATAGGGGGCTTTAATAAGTTCATGCAAAATAACAATTATGAAAAAACTATGCATGAACTTTTAGCTTTTGCATCAAAACACACATATGCTAGTTTATTTTAACTTTTTTTAATTTTTGAGACAGGGTTTCACTCCTCTCACCGAGCTTGCAGTGCAGTGGAGCAATCTTGGCTCAAAGTAACCTCTGCTTCCCAAGTTGAAGCGATTCTCCTGCCTCAGCCTTCCAAATAGTTGGGACCTTGTCTGGTTAATTTTTGTATTTTTTGTAGAGGCTAATTTTTGTATTTTCTGTCGAGGCAGGGTTTTGCCATGTTGGCCAACCTCCCAAAGTGCAGGGATTACAGGCATGAGCCACCATGCCCGGACCTGTTTTAACATATGTGAACAGGATTTAAAACATCAGTCTGAAAAGAGCCACATGAATTCTGCCGAACTTGAATTCTGCCAAACCTGAAATAAGAACAAACATCAAATTTATGGGGAAGCTACAAAAAACGGTGAAATAAATTATTCTTTATGAAAAGTCTATGGGAAAAATGACCTGAAGGATCAGTCGTATACAAACGGATACCTGATTCTAAGAAGAGGTAAGACAATGTTGAAGATGAAGCCCACAGAGGAGGGGCACCCATTCCAATTTTTGAGAGAAAAAAAAAATTGTTTCTATGCCCTAATTGAGGAGAACTGACAATTAACGAGAGATATTATAGCCAACACCACAGACATCTCAATTGGTTCAGCTTACACAACACTGACTATAACGTGAAAGTTGAGAAACTTTACATTTGATGAGTCCCGAATACCCTTGTGCCTAGATCAGCTATGGACAAAAGCAGAGCTATTAGTGACTATTTTGAACAAGCAGAATCAAGATCCTGAAGCATTATTTTGAAAAATTATAACAGGGAGTGAAATTGACTTTATCAATAGGATCCTGAAGGCAAAGCACAATTAAAACAATGGCTACCAAGAAGTAGAAGCGCTCCAGTCAAAGCAAAAGCAAACTTCTCAAAAGCAAAAGCCATAGAGGTTTTGGGGATGCTCAAGGCATTTTGCTTGTTGACGTTCTGTAGGATCAAAGCACCATAATATTTGCTGAGTAGGAGAGTTCTTAGAGAAAATTAGCAAATACTTTTGCAGAAAAGTGCCCTGTAAAGCTTCACTAGAGAGTCCCTCTGCACCACAACAACACTTCTGTTCCTTCCTCTCGACAAACACCATTAATTTTCAAAGAGTTTTCATGGGAAATTATTAGGCATCAACATTACAGTCCTGATTTGGTTTCTTCTGACCTTATTTTTCCTAATCTTGAAATAACTGTAAAGGGCACCCGTTTTTCTTTAGTTAATAGTAGAAGACTGCATTGACATGGTTAAATTCCGATGACCCTCAGTTCTTTAGCAATGGACTGAATGGTTGGGATCATCCCTTAATGCAGTGTCTTGACCTCAGTAGAGATTATATTGAGAAATAAAGTTGATATTTATATTTTTATTTTTAATTCCATTTTCACTGACATTTTAAAATCCCTTCACAATTCGCGTTTGTCTCAAAGGTATTTAAATTTAGAAATCATATCCAGTGAGGTTGGTGCCACAATGGCCGAATAGGAACAGCTCCAGCCACCAGCTGCCAGCGTGAACAACACAGAAGATGGGTGATTTCTGCATTTCCAATTGAGGTACCGGGTTCATCTCACTGGGGCATGTTGGACAGTTGGTGCAGGACAGTGGGCACAGCCCAACGAGTGAGAGCCGAAGCAGGGCAAGGCATCACGTCACCTAAGAAGTGCAAGGGGGAAGGGAATTCCTTTTCCTAGTGAAGGGAAACTGTGACACAGAACACTGGAAAATTGGGTCACTCCCACCCAATACTGTGCTTTACCAAGGGTCTTAGCAAACAACACACCAGGAGATTATATCCCATGCCTGGCTCGGAGGGTCCCAAGCCCACAGAGCCTCTGTCATTGCTAGCACAGCAGTCTGAGATCTAACTGCAAGGCGGCAGTGAGGCTGGGGGAGGGGTGCCCACCATTGCTGAGGCTTAAGTAGGTAAACAAAGCAGTCAGGAAGCTCGAACTGGGTGGAGCCCACTGCAGCTCAAGGAGGCCTGCCTGTCTCTGTAGACTCCACCTCTGGGGACAGGGCATAGCTAAACAAAAAGCAGCAGAAACCTCTGCAGATGTAAATGTCCCTGTCTGACAGCTTCGAAGAGAGTAGTGATTCTCCCAACATGGAGGTTGGGATCTGAGAACTGACAGACTACCTGCTCAAGTGGGTTCCTGACCCCCGAGTAGCCTAACTGGAGAGCCTAACTGGGAGTAGCCTACCGGAGTGGACCTCAAGCAAACTCCAACAGACCTGAAGCTGAGGGTCCTGACTGTTAGAAGGAAAACTAACAAACAGAAAGGACATCCACACCAAAACCTCATCCATACATCAACATCATCAAAGACCAAAGGTAGATAAAACCACAAAGAGGGGGAAAAAGCAGTGCAGAAAAGCTCAAAATTCAAAAAATCAGAGCACCTCTCCCCATCCAAAGGAATGCAGCTCCTCACCAGCAACAGAACAAAGCTGGATGGAGAATGACTTTGACAAGTTGAGAGAGGAAGGCTTCAGTTGATCAAACTTCTCAGAACTAAAGGAAGAACTATGAACCCAGCACAAAGAAACTAACAACCTTGAAAAAAGATTTGACGAATGGGTAACTAGAATAACCAATGCAGATAAGTCCATAAATGACGTGATAGAGATGAAAACCATGACACAGGAACTACATGACAAATGCACAAGCTTCAGCAACCGACTTGATCAACTGGAAGAAAGAGTATCAGAGATTGAAGATCAAATGAAGCAAGAAGAGAAATTTAAAGAAGAAAGAGTAAAAAGAAATGAACAAAGCCTCCAAGAAATATGGGATTATGTGAAAAGACCAAATCTACATCTGATTGGTGTACCTGAAAGTGATGGGGAGAATGGAACAAAGTTGGAAAATGCTCTGCAGGATATCATCCAGGAGAACTTCCCTAACCCAGCAAGGCAGGCCAACATTCAAATTCGGGAAATACAGAGGATGCCACAAAGATACTCCTCAAGAAGAGCAACTCCAAAACACATAATTGTCAGATTCACCAAAGTTGAAAAGAAGGAAAAAATGTTAAGGGCAGCCAGAGAGAAAGGTTACATTACCCACAAAGGGAAGCCCATCAAACTAACAGCAGATATCTTGGCAGAAACTCTACAAGCCAGAAGAGAGTGGGGGCTGATTGTCAACATTCTTTAAGAATTTTCAAACCAGAATTTCATATCCAGTCAATTAAGTTTCATAAGTGAAGGAGAAATAAAATCCTTTACAGACAAGCAAATGCTGAGAGATTCTGACACCACCAGGCCTGCCCTACAAGGGTTCCTGAAGGAAGTACTAAACATGGAAAGGAACAAACAGTACTAGCCATTGCAAAAAGATGCCAACATGTAAAGACCATCGATGCTAGGAAGAAACTGCATCAACTAATGAGCAAAATAACCAACTAACATCATAATGACAGGATCAAGTTCACACATAACAATATTAACTTTAAATGTAAATGGGTTAAATGCTCCAATTAAAAGACACAGACTGGCAAGTTGTATAAAGAGTCAAGACCCATCGATTTGCTGTATTCAGGAGACCCATCTCACGTGCAGAGACACACATAGGCTCAAAATAAAGGGATGGAAGAAGATCTACCAAGCAAATGGAAAACAAAAAAAATGGCAGGGGTTACAATCCTAGTCTCTGATAATACAGACATTAAACCAAAAAGATCAAAAGAGACAAAGAAGGTCATTACATAATGATAAAAGGATCAATTCAACAAGAAGAGTTAACTATCCTAAATATATATGCACCCAATACACGAGCATCCAGATTCATAAAACAAGGCCTTAGAGACTTACAAAGAGAGTTAGACTCCCACACAATAATAGTGGGAGAATTCAACACCCCACTGTCAACATTGGACAGATCAACGAGACAGAAAGTTAATAAGGATATCCAGGAATTGAACTCAACTCTGCACCAAGCGGACCTAATAGACGTCTACAGAACTCTCCAACCCAAATCAACAGAACACACATTCTTCTCAGCACCACATTGTACTTATTCCAAAATTGACCACATAGTTCAAAGTAAAGCACCCTTCAGCAAGTGTAAAAGAACAGAAATTATAACAAACTGTCTCTCAGACCACAGTGCAATCAAACAAGAATTCAGGATTAAGAAACTCAATCAAAGTCACTCAACTACATGGAAAATGAACAACTTGTTCTTGAATGACTACTGGGTACATAACGAAATGAAGGCAGAAATAAAGATGTTCTTTGAAACCAATGAGAACAAAGATACATCATACCAGAATCTCTGGACACATTTAAAGCAGTGTGTAGAGGGAAATTTATAGCACTAAATTCTCACAAGAGAAAGCAGGAAAGATCTAAAATTGACACCCTAACATCACAATTAAAAGAACTAGAGAAGCAAGAGCAAACACATTCAAAAGCTAGCAGAAGGCAAGAAATAACTAGGATCAGAGCAGAACTGAAGGAGACAGAGACACAAAAAACCCTTCAAAAAATCAATGAATCCAGAAGCTAGTTTTTTGAAAAGATCAACAAAATTGATAGACCGCTAGCAAGACTAATAAAGAAGAAAAGAGAGAAGAATCAAATAGATGCAATAAAAAATGATAAAGGGGATATCACCACCGACCCCACAGAAATACAAACTACCATCAGAGAATACTATAAAAACCTCTACGCAAATAAACTAGAAAACTTAGAAGAAATGGATACATTCCTGGACACATACACTCTGCCAAGACTAAACCAGGAAGAAGTTGAATCCCTGAAGAGACCAATAGCAGGCTCTGAAATTGAGGTTATAATTAATAGCCTACTACCCAAAAAAAGTCCAGGACCAGAAAGATTCATAGCTGAATTCTACCAGAGGTACAAAGAGGAGCTGGTACCATTCCTTCTGAAACTATTCCAATCAATAGAAAAAGAGGGAATCCTCTCTAACTCATTTTATGAGGCCAGTATCATCCTGATACCAAAGCCTGGCAGAGACACACCAAAGCAAGAGAATTTTAGACCAATATGCCTGATGAACATTGACACAAAAATCCTCAATAAAATACTGGCTAACCGAATCCAGCAGCACATCCAAAAGCTTATCCACCATGATCAAGTGGGCTTCATCCCTGGGATGCAAGGCTGGTACAACATATTCGAATCAATAAACGTAATCCAACATATAAACAGAACCAAAGACAAAAACCACATGATTATCTCAATAGATGCAGAAAAGGCTTTTGACAAAATTAAACAACCCTTCATGCTAAAAACTCTCAATAAATTCAGTATTGATGGAACGTATCTCAAAATAATAAGAGCTATTCATGACAAACCCACAGCCAGTATCATACTGAATGGGCAGAAACTGGAAGCATTCCCCTTAAAAACTGGCCCAAGACAGGGATGCCCTCTCTCACCATTCCTATTCAACATAGTGTTGGAAGTTCTGGCCATGGCAATCAGGCAAGAGAAAGAAATAAAGAGTATTTGATTAGGAAAAGAAGAAGTCAAACTGTCCCTGTTTGCAGATAACATGCTTCTCTATTTAGAAAACCCCATCGTCTCAGCCCAAAATCTCCTCAAACTGATAAGCAACTTTAGCAAAGTCTCAGGATACAAAATTAATGTGCAAAAATCACAAGCATTCTTATACACCAATAACACACAAACAGAGAGCCAAATCATGAATGAACTCCCATTAACAATTGCCTCAAAGAGAATAAAATACCCAGGAATCCAACTTACAACACATGTGAAGGACCTCTTCAAGGAGAACTACAAACCACTGCTCAATGAAATAAAGGAGGACACAAACAAATGGAAGAACATTCCATGCTCATGAACAGAAAGAATCAATATTGTGAAAATGGCCATACTGCCCAAGGTAATTTATAGATTCAATGCCATCCCCATTAAGCTACCAATGACTTCCTTTACAGAATTGGAAAAAAAACCACTTTAAAGTTCATACGGAACCAAAAAAGAGCCCGCATTGTCAAGACAATCCTAAGTCAAAAGAACAAAGCTGGAGGCATCACACTACCTGACTTAAAACTATACAGCAAGGCTACAGTAACCAAAACAGCATGGTACTGTTATGAAAACAGAGCTATAGACCAATGGAACAGAACAGAGCCTTCAGAAATAATACCACACTTCTACAACCATCTGATCTTTGACAAACCTGACAAAAATAAGAAATGGGGAAAGTATTCCCTATTTAATAAATGCTGCTGGGAAAACTGGCTAGCCATAAATAAAAAGCTGAAACTGGATCCTTTCCTTACTCCTTACACAAAAATTAATTCAAGAGGGATTAGAGACTTAAATGTTAGACCTAAAACCATAAAAACCCTAGAAGAAAACCTAGGCAATACCATTCAGGACATAGGCATGGGCAAGGACTTCATGTCTACAACACCAAAAGCAATGGCAACAAAAGCCAAAATAGACAAATGGGATCTAATTAAACTAAAGAGCTTCTGCACAGCAAAAGAAACTACCATCAGAGTGAACAGGCAACCTACAGATAATATCCAGAACCTACAAAGAACTCAAACAAATTTACAAGAAAAAAACAAACAACCCCATCCAAAAGTGGGCAAAGGATAAGAATGGACACTTCTCAAAAGAAGACATTTATGCAGCCAACAGACACATGAAAAAATGCTCATCATCACTAGCCATCAGAGAAATGCAAATCAAAACCACAATAAGATACCACCTCACACCAGTTAGAATGGCAATCATTAAAAAGTCAGGAAACAACAGGTGCTGGAGAGGATGTGGAGAAATAGGAACACTTTTACACTGTTGGTGGGACTGTAAACTAGTTCAACCACTGTGGAAGACAGTGTGGCGATTCTTCAAGGATGCAGAACTTGAAATACCATTTGACCCAGCCATCCTATTACTGGGTATATCCCTAAAGGATTATAAATCATGCTGCTATAAAGACACATGTTCATGTATGTTTACTGCAGCACTATTCACAATAGCAAAGACTTGGAACCAACCCAAATGTCCATAATGACAGACTGGATTAAGAAAATGTGGCACATATACACCATGCAATACTATGCAGCCATAAAAAAGGATGAATTTGAGTCCTTGGTAGGGACATGGATGTAGCTGGAAACCATCATTCTCAGCAAACTATCACAAGAACAAAAAACCAAACACCGCATGTTCTCACTCATAGGTGGTAACTGAACAATGAGATCACTTGGACACAGTAAGGGGAACATCACACACTGGGGCCTGACGTAGGGTGGGGGGAGGGGGAAGGTATAGCATTAGGAGGTATACCTAATGCAAATGCCAAGTTAATGGGTGCATCACACCAACATGGCACATGTATACATAGGTAACAAACCTACACATTGTGCACATGTGCCCTAGAACACAAAGTATAATAAAAAAAATCATATCAAGTGTGAAATAAAGAAAACTATATAGAGAGAGGGAGAACTGAATCTATAAATATGCATATTTGTGTACATACATCCATATACATACATATGTGTGTGCATGCAGTAATTTTATTCTCCTAAAGCAATGCCTCTGCCTTCCACCCCCACTGTACATGTCCTAGTCCTGTGATGTCCCTAGAACTGAGCACCTGATTTCCTTCTCTGCCTCCCACATGAACAGGGAATAGAAATGGAAACTACACTCTGTGGTTACTGTTGTGAAAATCCATGTCCCTCACAGGCTAGTTTGGCATCTTACATTCCAGTTCCCATTGTAAAAAAAAGCAAGCAACAAACAAAAACTACAAAAGAAAAAATGAAATATTTGAAAGTCTACAGCCACAGAGGTTCCGGATTCACCCACCACCCACAGTGACCTCCGCCGCCCTCCAGACCTGAGGGCAGTTGTGCCTGAACAGCCTGCCTCTTCACCATCCATGAAAAGAGGTGACCTTAAACTTCAATAGATTTTACTCTGTTCAAAAGGAAGCAGGTCAACATTCAAAGTCAGTGGTCTGGCAACTCTCAACTTTGGCCAGAAAGTATTGGAAACATTTAACGTGCAGTGGATGAAGCAGCCTGGCCCCACTGCACACAACACACTCGTGGGGACTCAAAGGAGGATACTCAAGATCCGCTGGGTGGAAGTGAGGACAGACCCAGAAACACAGGGGGTAGGGGGGTCAAACCAGGAAGGCTCAGGCCCTGACCTCCTCCTAGGCCCTGCCCCTCCAGAACTTGCAGTTTTTTCTGACCCAGAAGTGGATTTCACTGATGGAAAAGAAGTTCAGTTTTTCTGGTCCAGCCCAGTAAGCTGCTCCCGTCGCCCAGCCTTCCACACCCCTGCAGACGTCACAATGCCTACTCCCACTAACCCCACAAGGGAGCTGTGCATCGCCTAGAGACGGTCCTTGGCCTGCAACCCCACGATGGGGTCCAGGGTCTGTGTCCATTTCCGGTTAAAATTGCTCTAAGGCTGGTCGCTGTCTTGGCCTTCCCTGTTTCCTCTCTGTTTACTTCTCCCCTCCTCACCCCATATGAAGCTTTTACTCAGGAGATGGATTATCGCCCCTCTTCGAATATCAAGGACACCACCACGACACCGCACTGTCTCCTTGACCCTGGGATTCTGCAGACCTCAGTCTTCCTCTGAGGTCCCCTCACTCCCTACCTCATTTTTTCCATCCTTCTGGGGCCTGGGTCTGCTATACCTCAGGCTTCCTCTTCACAGTCACAGACGGAAGGAGCCCCCTTCATCCTTGGGCTCTGGCCACAGTTCACCTGCTGCAGGACACTCAGTGGCTTTCAGTAGTTCATCCAGACATCCAGATGGAAGTGGGATTTCCTGGAAGAAAAGCAGGACCCCAGAATTACACTGAATTCTAACACAAGAGCCCAGAGTCCCCTTCTGCATGGGACATTAAGCTGCAAACACTACATAGGCACCTAATGCTCAGCTGCCCTTTTAACATCTGGTCCAGTTGTGTCCCTCCTCCTTGGAATATCTCAGAAAATATATCTCCACATAGAGTTGTTTAAACGCATCATCCTATGTGATTCCAGACCATCGGAGGTACAATGGGCCCTCACCAGAACTTCCACTCTGCTTGGAAGACTTAGAAAATCCTAGGGCTGCTCAGAGGGTCAGATTCCCATTTCTGGGTTTCAGAAAAACTTCAGTCTTCCCCGGACAAGTGAGGAGACAGAAAATGTCTAGTCTCTGGCACATCTTTTGCAAGCAATGGCGGCTCCCAGGAATCAAACCTATCAATGAATATATTTTTGAGACTCTGGTCAAAAGAAGAGTCATTCTGCAATTTCAGGTAGGATGGAATGGTTTTGTGGCTCCTGAGGTGATTGTGAAAAGATCTGGACCCTCACAAGAACCATGGAGGACATTTCTGACATTTCCAGACCAGGAGGAGTGACTGATGGACCTCCAGTGTTACTAGGAAAACTTTTTGTTGGACAGCTTTGCTTTGGCTTTCAGGCCTTCACATAGGTTGCTTAGATCATGGAAGTGCTTCTGCATTTCTGCATAGGCTCAGGATGCCTTCTCAAGTCGTCCCTGCAATTATGAGACAGTTTCTGTCTCCAGAGGTCACTTAGAATAACACAAGAGGCTTCACCTTCAAAGGGACACCAGACAATATAGCCACAGTTCAGCCAAGATTATCTGTGTTTACATACCTGTAAAGTAACACTCCTAGTTACCTCCATTAACGTGGACATCTTTCATGAATAGAGAAACTCTAGTGATTGTTATATAACAGCTGCCA
This sequence comes from Macaca nemestrina, assembly GCF_043159975.1. Classification (NCBI taxonomy): domain Eukaryota; kingdom Metazoa; phylum Chordata; class Mammalia; order Primates; family Cercopithecidae; genus Macaca; species Macaca nemestrina. The sequence goes on from NW_027257889.1 coordinate 136,003, forward strand.
CAAAAATTAACCAATAAAAATAAATGATAAATGAAAAATATTTAATAATTATGATAGTGAACGCAATGACCTAAATAGTAAGAATTTTAATACTGGTGACAATATGAACATAAGGATACAAAAATCAATGTGGAGATTCTCCTAAATATATGAAAAGTTCACAAATTTGGTCCTCCTTGTGTAATTCGGAGTCAGGGTCAAAGAATTTCACTATGAAATGTGTTCCATGACGGCAAACATGAGAAACAGGTGAAAGGAAAGCAAGCCACAGGAGAGCATGGGCTAATAGGACCACTTGTGTGCAAACCTCTCTAGTCAAGGACTACCAGCCAGAGGTGAAGAGAGTTTGGCTTGTGTCTTGCCTACCACTGGGCACACAAAAGCTTTCAGTAGTGCAACCAGATGGCTGGTTTGGCCTGGCTCCCTGCAAAGAAGACATGTATCTCATCCCCACCAGCCCATCAGTCCTGGAACTCAGAATCCTACATGCATTAAACATGAAGCTCCAACTCCATAGCTGACTTCACCTCCTTACTGTCCTTCTGCCATCTGGTGTTTCAGGTGCTCTCCAGATCTGGACTTCGTGGCTCCCCTACCTTTATCAAGTGAAGTCAGGATGTATCATTCTCAGAGTTCTCCTGCCAGTCCAATTTGAAACTCACCAATACAGGCATACCCTGGATGGACTTCCTTGGAATATTTAGAAAACAATGAGCTTGCTCGGGGGTGGTGTGAGCTCTAGGAGTAGAGTTACAGTTTCCCATGGAAACCTGAGAGGACTTAGAATAGTCCCAGAGGCCTAAGCAGTCCAATCTGCCCTGGAAACATCAGGAATGATATACTTGGTCTTCCTGAGGCTCCAAACTTTTTCTAAATAAACTCAGAGGTTACAGAACCATTTTTCTCTCAGGAACTGAAGTGGAGTTATTTGCCTTCTGCCAGCATCTCACTTTTTTTATTATCTAAGTTAGCTTTTGAACCCAGAAGTAGATATTCCTTGTATTTGATTTACACAGGGAGCTTCCTAGAATGCCCATGCGTCTGGATACTTTCTGCATTCACTCAGGTATTCACAAAATGCTGCAGTTCTGCTGAAAATCTATGAGATGATCATTTGATCACCCGAGCAACTTTAGAATGTGTCTTCTATGGAAGCCCTGGAGCCTCCCTTCTGGTATTTCATCCATTGCTGGTACTGAGTACCCAGGGTGAAACCCTCCATCAGACATTGTCAGTAATTCCAGTATGGGGATGGCACTTACGTGATGGGGCTCAAGAATCAGATGGTAGAAGACCAGCCAGGAGGTGAAGTCTCAGTAGGCTTGGGGGCTTAATGTTCGATGCACACCAGACTTCTGAGACTCAGGAAGCGGGTGTGGATCTGTCTGCCCAGTGCTTCTCATCTACAGCCTGGACCAGCCATTTCTTGGGGCGAACTACTGAAAGTTTTTGTATGACCTGTGTCAGGCAGGACTCTGGCCAGACCCTTTTCCATAGTCCATTTGTAATGTATTTCCACGTGGCACAGGCATCTCCACTTTTGCCCAAGCCCTCGTGTGGCTCAGAATTATTCTCCCTACTGCCACTCTTCTTTGCCATTACAGAAGATATTTCAAGATGCAGCCCCAAGCCTCTCCCTGTAATCAATAACATGAGGGCTCATATGGGAACAATGCCACAGGCTTACAGGAATATGCTCTTAAATATCTGCTTTTTTATTATTCTCTTCATTAAAATGACATTTATATCACACCATTGTGATTGCTATTAATATTATTATGTGGGTACAGTTCTTTATCATGGATAGATTTGTGGTAGTTATTAGGCAATGTTGAATAATTTTGTTTATGTTCTGAAGACTGTTGAATTTGCTGAAGATGATTAAAAGACAACCTGAAAACATACATACCACAGCAACCCCAAGACTCCTACTGTACCAGCTGGTGTCCTGTAGAAGAATGGGCTTCCTGACTTATTCTTTTCTTTTTCGGGCAAGTACCTATTCATACCAGCATAGGAGATGGATGAAGTGCACCCTGGTCTTGCCATGGGCTCAGAAAGAATTCATACATATGCTTTATGTGCTAGGAACTCTATGTGTAGGCCTGTGAGCCCTAGAATGCACTTTCTTTCACCAACTAGTCCACCTAAAAGTTTTCTAAGTCAAATTCCCCCTCCATGCTTGGATAGGTCATGAATGGCTTTCTGTTACTCACCTAAGATGAAGGGATACCGCTAAATCAGGTTTGTGGCCAAGAAACTTTTACCTGGAGTGGCAGGAGAGGGACTACCTGTTCACCAGAGTCTCTGCAACATTTTCTTTTTCTTCTTCTTCTTCTTTTTTTTTTTTTTTTTGCGATAGAGTCTCACACTGTCGCCCAGGCTGGAGTCCAGTGGCACAATCTTGGCTCACTGCAACCTCCGACTCCCAGGTTCAAGCGATTCTCCCGCCTCAGCCTCCTGAGTAGCTGGGTTACAGGTGCATGCCACCACGCCTGCCTAATTTTTGAATTTTTAGTAGAGACAGGGTTTCAGGTTGGTCTCAAACTCCTGACCTCGAAATCTGCCCGCCTCGGCCTGCCAAAGTGCTGGTATTACAGGCATGAGCCACCGCGCCCAGCCTCTGCAACATTTTCTAAGTCAGTACAGTAGTTCTTTGAGCCACTTTTTCAGTCAAAGAACTTGTGAAAAAGTCCTCCAAGAACTTGTGACCTTCTGGAAATTGTCAAAATCTCTACAGGTGTCCAGAGTCATTCAGAGCTGTATTGCAAACCACTGACTGGGTTCCACCATTAGTAAAGCAAATGCAAAATATGCCATGCCCACCAAAAAGAACCCAGAAGCCATGGTATTTAGCTCTTTCCATCTTTCTTGCCTCCTGCAGGTGGGAGAGTACTGAGTATGATGCCCTCCTACAGCCTCTGGAGGACATGCCAGTGCCTAGAGGTACCAGTAGAGAGGGACCATGAAAGAGCAGATGACAGTCAGGTGGCTGGGAATGACATTGTCCTGGGGTTTTTTGCTTGTCATGAACTCTGCCGCTGGGCAAATGTACGGGTCTGGACATGTATCTTCTCTGGATCCCTGCCCCATCAGCCAGCTATCTTATCTCCTGAAAGCTGGTAGGAGTTGGTCAGCATGGTGTTGCAGGACCAGGGTTATATTAACATTCCCTCTTAGGCTGAAACAGCAGAAGTTAACACAGGAGTCCCCAGGTGTGCACATGCCAACCTCCAGATTGTTTTTCTTCTCGTTCTAGATGTTCATCCTTGCTTTCTGGGACTTGAAATAACCCTACACCACCAAATATTTATGCCTATTATCCACTTAGGGAAAACTTGTATGTCCCAAGTCCATAGGGTTAGTATTATTATCAGTATTATAACCACTAGTACTAGTATCATGATGATCATCATTCCTGTTAATATTCATCAATATTTTTATTGGTACCATTGTTAGTATGGATTTTTCATTATTGTACAGCAAGAAATATAGTTTATCCATTCACAAATGGTGTTCAGTTACTAAAGATGACCACAAGGCATGCTCTGCAGACATATACACACACAGCTGTCCTGGAGACCCAGCTTTGCCACCAATTGCTCTTTTATAAGATGAGCTCCCCCAATACCCACCAGTTTTTCAGGACTCGACCTGAGCTGGTTGGGCTAGACCTGGAAAAGTTTCCTATTCTCAGCTGTACCTGGAAAAATTTTAAAGACTCTTCCAAGGCCCAGTAATAGCTTTTGGCAGCTTCCAAGACCAGAGAGGGTTTCTTGGCCATTCAGAGCCATTCAAATATTCTAAGTAAACTCAAGGAACCAGAAACCCCACTTGCAGTCATGAAATACCAGTGAATGGCTTCTGTGACTCTCTTCAAGTTTTTCAAAGATAACTGCCTGGAAAGGCTGGCCAGGAAGTCACCCAAGCCCATCCCTCTGCAGGATGTTCTATGTCAGCCAGGGACCCAGTGAATTGCCATTGAACAGAAGGGAGGAACAGAGACAGCATGCCTGAGCTTCTGGAAACATTCTAAGTGCCCTTGTTGGCCCAGAAAAGACTGGTGCTGCCATACGAGGCACAGATATGGCAACCTAGCCACTGTAGGACCCACACAAGATTTAAAGGCTCCCAGGAAGTCCAGGAAGGGCAAACATGGCCTTTTAGAGCCATCAGATTTTATTCTAAGTCTACGTGGGAGACAGTGCACTGGCTTCATAAAAACACCAGTGGAGGTGATATCACTTGCCCCAGTATCCGGTCTTTTCCACCTCATCTCAGAGCCAGGCAGCCACCATTTCCCAAAGCTGCTGTGCAATGAAAGGGGAATATTCTAGGTGCTCTCCTGTGCCCACGAAATTCTGTGGCTGCACTAAAGGCAGGGGTTGTCCTCCGGAATGCTCTTCAGGAATCTGACAACACTAGTCAAGATTAGAGAAGTTCAATTCAACGTCATACAAAACCAATCACAAAAAAAAAAAAAAAAAAAAAAAAAAAAAGCATAGTGAGACAAAATGATGAACACACCTGCTAATAATCATGAATGACAATAACAACAATGATGATCTTAGTGATAATGCCACCAACACTGTTAATGGAAAATAACAATAAACCTGAGGTAATGGGTGTTAGGGTCCCGATTCACTGATGTGAAGGATGGCGCCAATTTCTGGCCTTCCAGAAATAAAGGAAAAGTAAACACCTGAAGGAGGAGGAGGTGAACCTGGAGCTCCCGCCGGCCTCTGGGCGCTCCTTGGTGGAAGGAGAGGGACTTGGTCCTGAGCCTGCCCAGGATCCACCCGCACCAGAACTCGGGAGTCCCAGTCTCTGGATGGGCTCAGTCCCACCCAGGCCAGACGCCCCGGAGCCCCGGAGCCCGGGTCCTCCAGCCCTCGCTGCCGCCGCTCCTCGCGGAGCCCGGGCCCCCCGCGCCACCTCAACCTCAGCGCGGCTCTGCGAGGGCAGCGCCAAGGATGCTCCGGGCCCAGCGGGGGCATCCTGCCCCAACGGGATACTGACGCCCTGAGGGCGCGGAACAGCGCGGCCTGTGCAGGGCCCGCCATCTTGGGCCTTGCAAAAAGAGCTGCCTCTTCAACGCCCCCACCCGGAACCTCCCCAGAGGCCCCAGCCCCAAAGCCAGGGCGGCGGCGCATTCCTCACCCTGGGTAAAGAAAACTCAGGTCCTTCCTGGAGACCCGGCTCGCCGCGGCCAGCAGACCGCGCATGCGCCCTGCATGGCCGGACCGATGGGTTTCATTGCCCTTTGCCGGCCATGAGGTGGCAGCACAGGACGTTTGGCCTTTACTGCTTAGCGGTGGACCTGAGTCTGAATCAATGAAATTCAGGTATGGATTATTCAGTACCTTTCTTTTGGAAGATCAAATGGAAATTGAGTACGATATCTTGTGCTTTAATTAAAGAAGATGGGAATAAAGAAACAAATTCGAAAGTTAGTATACAAAAGTCGATTGATTCCCTCTATGTGAAGGGAAGAAGAGCTTGAATAAGAGAAGCATTCTGTGTTATGCTTTAATGCTGGAGAATTGCCACCATGCATTTGTCAAATCCCGTAGAATTTCACAGCACAAATAGTACATCTTAATGTGGTTCAGGACTACATAGAATGTCAGCCACAGTTTGAGGGTAAATTACTTATTTAATTAAATAGATTAAACAATAAATAATGTTATGAGCTCTACCTGGACACGATCCTTGCCTCTCCAACCAGTTTGCCAAGGGCTCGAATTTCTTGCTCGTTATCCTCACACTTGACATAAACCCTGGCTGCTGAGTAAAATCAATCACTTGTGGAGATTTTTAAATATAATGATGTGTCAATTTCAACCATGGATAAGGCCATTTAGCCTTAGTAAGGCCTATCGTATTAAGATTGTGCCTGTTTTGCAAGATTTCAAGTCATCATCCCACTTATTATTCAGGAAACGTTTTCTCTTGAGTTTTAGGTTCAGTACTGAGGCTCCTTGATGGACAATACATTTTCCAATTCTGAGGACAAGGCAGAGGAGGCCCCGTCTGTGAGAACTTTCATTTTGCTTCTTCAAATATAGGAAAGGCTTGCATGGTGGCTGACAGGTTCGGCTGTTTTAGCATGCCGGTGTTTTACCTTCTGGACAGAAGTAAAAGGAACACAGCTGTGTCTGTCTCTGTGTAATAACTCAGGACTTACCTGAGTAAACTCTGGGGTGTCATGAGATGAACTGCTACCTCCACTTAGAGAGGCTTCAGGGACAAAATTTCAAGAGATTTCTGAGGGATAGAAGAGCAGGGCTGCCTTATTCTCTGATCCCAGGTAACTACTCAGAGACAGAGGCAAAGGCTGGGGACACCCAAATGCATATACTAGGTGTCTTTGATCCAGCCTCCGTTTCCTTGCTAAATCTATGCAATGACACACTGAGAAATCTGGCGAGTGGGGCTGAAGATCCCTGATGTGTCAGTTCGAGGGTTGGATGGAAACAAGTGGTTTTAGTGGACATGGAAGTAAAGGGAGGTGAGCTGTGAGGAAAGAGCCGTTGAAGACTGGGGAGACTCAGAAGTTGGGGTAGAATCTCGACCCATAATCCGAGGAGTGCAGATGCAAATCAATTTGTTAGGGCTGCATAAATGAAAGAAGGACTTTACCAACACACTAAGTTTTTCCAACAACCGATTGTATTCTTTGAATATTTGTAAGTATTGATATTTTGGAAATGTTTAATGAGATTTCATATATAATTCTGCATTCAATTTATGCCCAGGTCACTTTGCTATTATACGTTTATGTGCTGCATTTTTATGAATAGACATTTTCTCAAATTTCTGAATTATTTTGCCAAACTATGTGTTAAGAGTTTTTTCTAGAGGTCCACCTTCTTGACTCACTTTTCTGATGAGAAACTTATCAGGTTTCTCCATGGTGATTTTCAATTTTAATAGCTCCTCAATGTGAGAAACTTAATGTTAACTAAGAAATGAATTACCACTAAAGAATCTTCTCCTTTCAAGATGCTAACCGTGTTTTGTCCAGTGTGAAATCTCACATGTGCCACAAGCGTTACTCTGTGAAGAAAGGATTTCTCTTGATTTTTCAAGGCATAACTTCTCCAGTAAGAAGTGTTTGGTATTCCAAGAGAATTCATTGCCCTTGGAAAGACTTTCCCTTCTTATTTAGCTTATAAAGGATTTCCTCTCTTATTTTCCATTTTAGCAGCATTTTATCACTGTGTTTTCTTGTGAACATCAAGCCTAGTGCTTGGCTGAATGTTTATTCTCAGAAAATACAAATAAAGGGTTCATCCAAGTAAAGTTTTCTTACGTTATTTGGCAACAAATTGCACATAAAAACATTTTCACACTGAACGCAGAGCTAGAGATTCTCTACCTGAAAGTCCCACACGTTTTAAGTTATTAAAACTGTTGCTGAAGACTTTTAGTTTATTATGTTGACAGTTTCAGCTCTCTCGTGTCATTTATGATCAGATCACTAACAAGCCTTTGGTACATATATGTCGTACAATTTCTCTTCCATATGAATTTACTGATGTGGACTGAAGAATAAAGGTAACTGAAGTAACGTCCATGTTGATTATAGTAATTCTTCAAAATGTGAGTCCTTTGGCATGTTTAGATGTTACAACTGCAGCTGAAGTCTCTTCCATATTCCTTACATTCGTCATTCCTAACACCATGTCATCTAAAGTCAGAATATGTTCTGAAGACATTTATCATTTTCTCTCCAGGGTGAATTTTCTGATGTTATTTAAGATTAGTACACTGACTGAAGGCTTTCCCACATAAATGGCATTCATATGGCTTTTCTCCAGTGCGTGTTCTCTCATATCATCTAAGGTCAGAAGATAGACTGAAGGCTTTCCCACATAGAAGACAAGCATGTGGTTTCTCTTCAGTGTGAATTCTTGTGTGTCCTCTAAAGCCAGAGGTTTGACTAAAGACCTTCCCACTTTTATCACATTCATAACGCTTTTATCCAAGGTGAGTTCTCTCATGTCTTTGAAGATTAAAGGTTTGAATAAAGCCTTTCCCACACTGATGACACTTATACGGTCTCTCTCCCCTGTGAGTTTTCTCATGTCTTCTAAGGTGAGAACACTGAGTGAAGGATTTTCCACATAGATGACATGCATATGGCCTCTCTCCAGTGTGAGTCATGTGCCATCTAAGGTGTAAGTAATTAGTATAGGCCTTTTCACATATATTACATTGATATGATTTACCTTTAGTATGAATTTGTTTATGTGGTTTAAGGAACAACTGATTGCTAAGGGATTTTCCACACTGTTTGCTGATGTAGGGTTTCTTTGCACTCTGAGTTAACAAACGCTGAGTCATTGTGGAACTGTGAGTGCAATCTTCTTCCAAATCATTACATTCAAAGGGATCCTCCAGAATGAGAGAGTTCTCCTTTAGGGACAAAGATTAAAAGCTCTTAATGATTTACCAACATACATCTATACATTCATTTCACCACCTTTGAATTCTAGACCAACTATTCAGTGGTAGAGCCCAGTTGAAATCTTTCCAATGTCACTTGTGTGAAAGGAAATTAAATTTTGGCACCCCAAACTCATTGAACCAAAGGGAAAAATCGAGCTGGGAACAGGGTCACACAAACCTGCCTCCTCCTTCTGGTTCCTAAATAGTATGGCTACAAGATGAAAAGCTACATGCCTCCCCCATATTTTGCCCACAAGGAAATTCCTCATGAGCTGTTAAAGTTACACCATGGCAATGCAAACTGACAGCTTGTCTTTATAGGCGCAGTCATCCCCAGTTCACCAGACACAAATGCATATCCGATTGTTTCCCTGCCCCATTTTGCCTATGTTGTCTTATATAAAATGCAGCTCTCCTGCATTATTCCTCTGCCTCATTTGTTTATGTCATCTTATGTAAAAAAAATCCAGATTCACTGAGCCAGAAAAATGCATGAATATTTTTTTCTACGCACCTTTTACATGAAAATTGTGTACTTCTCAATATCCCACCCTTTCCCCCTTTAAATTTAGAGAAAATCATCTTTGGAGAAAGGTATACACCTGGCCCCCAGGTACATGTCCTTAACTCTGGCAAATAAATCTCCTAAAATGATTGGGACTTGTCTCGTCACTTTTCTCGATTGACACTTGCGTACACATTGTCTCCTGCAGACACAGATATTTTCTCTTTTGTAAGATCCCAACTGCAGAGTTATTCCATTGATTGTGATGATATCAATATCTTTCAAAGTCTGAACATGAGCAATGTATATGCACTTGTTCTATTTTAAAGATCTCATGTTATGGTTTAGAACACAGGTCACTTTATTCACTGAATTCAAACTATCAAATTTTTTTTTGCTTAGAAAGCCCTTAATGCCAGCCTAATTACGCTCAGGTGACTGTGCGTCATTACTAACTTAACCCATTACCAGGTCTTTAACTTAGATGACTGGTGTACACAGCTATAAAACTCACCATTGTCATACCGGTGGATGCGTCTTTTCTGATAGGATGCATGAATATCGTGTGTTTTTTCTTAAGGGCACTTTCCTTGTCTGAAATAATTGAAAAATAAATTGTTACCTTGGTATTATGGTAATAAAATTGTTTGAAAAACCCCAAGGCCCTTTTACTTTTTTTCAAAAATTGACACTTAGATGTGGCAAATGTGTCAAATGAAGAAAATACTTCAATAGAAGAAACAGATTGTACAGCGTCAGCAATTAGAAAAGTGCTTTAAAATTAAAATGTGAAAAGAGATAAAATGGAGATGAGATATCAGGCAGGTAAATAGAGGGATAGTCTTCACAGGGGTATCGGGAAAAGAGTCAGCATGTGACAGTTTAACCCCAACAGGTACATGAATTATCCTTTTCCCGAAAGTAAAAGAAAAGGCAAGAGGACACAAGAGTAGCATCTGACACATATGAACAAAATGATAATAACATCTAAGGAATTCTGCTCCAGTAGCTTAACCTACATTTTAGAAATTACCACTCATTTAATAAAACTGCTAATTAATATTTGACTGATATTATTCATTGACAAAGCACTTCCTCCTGTTAAAGCACAGGACCTTGTTCCTTACACAGATTCTGGCCTTGGAGAAATTCTCTTCCTTCCCGCCAGAGCTCTTTTCCTTGCTCCAGCTGCAAAGTTATATAGGATTTGCTTATCTGTACCCTGTTAGTGGAAACAGTACATGTGTTTTGAGTTCACTGTCAATAAATGTGCATTATCACCAACTGTAAGGCAGGCTACCGAGGAAGAATAAAAACAGTGAAGGTCAGCTCAGGCCACAAGACCTAGAACACAGAAAACTCCCCAGGATTTTTCTGACCCAACGTGAGACTAGAAAATAAATCCAAACAAAAGGTCCATCAGGAAAAGGAAATTCAAAACAGTCAGGACCTATGAATGCTGAGTCCATGCCTAAGTTCCAAGACACAATGCATAATACACAGTCTTTTCAGAAAGAGATTAATTAAATCTCTGCACAGTATGTTTATTATTATTCTCATGCAGAACAAAAAAAAACATTCGATTTACAAAAATAATTGGTGTTCTATACAGAAAAGATATTGCTATTGTTTTCACTAATTGGTCTCAGCCTAAGCATAGCGACTGAAGCAGAAGAGTTATTTAGAAAATAGTTAATTTAATACATTGAAAATATTCATTAAGTTCCTAGGTCTATTCTGAGTATTAGAGACTTAGTACCAAGGAAACCATGAAATCCCTGTCAAGATTACATTCTAATTGCGTGACACACTAAATAAAACAAAATAAAATAAAATAAAATAAAATAAAATAAAGATATTTATTTAGATAGATTTAGAGAGCTCAAACTTTTTTCAGATAAGATCTGTGAGAGAATCAGAGAAGAGATTAGAGTGAGATATGGGGAAGCTGTTCCAACACTTATTGAATGGATGAGTCAATGTGTGTCTACATACATATGTGAATGTTGAGGGACTCACCGAGGGACACCAGGTGACACACGTTTTCCAGCATTACATCTCTGTACAGCTTTCTCTTGGATGTGTCCATCATGGCCCACTCTTCCTGGGTGAAGTCAATAGCTACATCTTCAAAAGTCGCTTTGTTCTAAAACATCACAGACATTTTAGTTTAGACAGAGAATCCCTTTTAATGTCCAGAGGAGGAAGGCTGAAATGACATAGGTAGGAGCTGGGTATGCAGAACACTCAGTGTTTTAGGTTCCAGCCAGTTAATTCTCAATACTAAGCTGGTATCTGCCTTTCAAATTCACTCACAGAGACATACCCACTCTTACTCCATTAAACTTTCCTATGAAGAAATATAGCATGAGATGTGGCATAATATAGCCCAGATATTTTTTAGTAATGTGTTAATCACCTGTACATAACTGATTATAAAATTTTCACTTGAACCTTCATAAATAAAACAAATTTACCATGAATTTCAAGTAAATTACAGATTTGTCACAAGGCAAATAACCATGATTTACTACTTTTTAAACACGACCGTGATTAAATGAATTATTTCTCTAGATAAAACACAGGTTTCTCACCAATCAAATGGTTAAAAGACCTATTGTGTGTTTTGAATAATCTAAAGAAGTAATAGAAAACATGGTTCCTATCTAGCAAATATTTATTAAATACAGGTCATTTGTCCCTTATTCATTAAAAAGTTAGAAAGTGATGAACCAGACTCCAGCATTCTTCAGAACTGAACAAGTTTTACACAGAATATAGGATTCAATTCATACATATAGTCACTCTAATGTTATGTAATTCAGGTGTTCATGACAAGGCTTAAAGACAGTCCAGCCGCACAAGACAAGACCGCTGAGGCTGCTATACTGAGGAAGTCTTAGTCTGATGATTCCTGTGATATGAAGCCTCCTGTTCTCAACTTTCTCTGATCAACCCAAACATCAGTTATCACTGCCTCTCTTTTAACTTTACCTTGTCACTTGGCTTGTTCAAGGATAAAAAGGCCTCTTTACTGTTTGTTTTTTTCTAACCAGCCCTTATAGAGCATTTCCACAGAACCCTAAATTGTACTATATCTACTATATTCCTTCTCCTGAGTGTGCAACCATAATTAAGTAATTGTATTTCTTATATGTTACTTTCAGTTACCAGAAGGCAAAAAGGTTAATTATCAGAAGGCAAAACGAATGGGGATAAGAATAATAATGACTTCTTTAGTTGTCCTTTTGCAAAGTTTTTAAAAGCATAAATATATTTTATCAAACTCTCCTTTTTCCTCAACACTGTGCAGCTCTTGCCCAAGGCCTATCACACGGGATTTATTGAACTCAGCTGCTAGAACATCAGCCTCATTATTGGGCTGTGATCTTCTGCTCTTCACGCATCTCTATTGCCTGCATTCATCACAATCCTAAGTCTATGTCAGCCAACGGGACAGTTAATGGGTCAATTATTTCCCTATGAGGTTATAGGATGGATAGAAGAAAAAGAAATACATAAATGAGACCTCCATGTCTTTTCTTATAAATAGCCTGCATAGGGGCTGGAATAAAGTAGTGTAATATTAGAAATTATACTGATAATTTAGGAATCATTGACACATGATACCCAACCTAGAGTCCTGAGAAAACTTAATTGGAGGCCAGATACCTGAAAGTCTCCTGATTGCATTTGGAACACCCAGGCTGGGTGGATTTTGCATCATAAAAACAAACAAAAAAAGAATAAAAATGAAACACCCATGCAAACTGGAGAAAACTGCCCATTTGCCAGCAATATGGGTATAATTTCAGTAGAAAGAGCCATCCCCCACTCACTAGTGAATGTATTGTCAAGAACTCAGTTTCTCTCTGTCTTCTTCTGGATTTCCACTTGCAGACGCTTCAGGCACTAAGAAAAGCTGAGGTTGGAGAAAGAACACGTGAGACACCAGCCTTGTACATAATTTTCAGACCAACCTGTGATGAAAAGCCAGACCTTCACTGAAGGGTGACAACACCTGCACCACAGCCTGACCAACAGACACAAACACACAGAGGCCTCTCCTCTTTTCCCATGGTCAAAATTAGGAAGCCTATGACTATGGTTTCTGACAAAGAAGGAACACAGATATCTTATGAATGAGAGCATCAAAAGCACTGGGTTTTGTATGTGAATTGACACAAGTCCAGATATTCAATTCCCTCACTGATTTTAAAACACAGGGATCCCTGACTCCGCCTACATGTGGAATATGATTTCCACCTGTAGATAAACACTGTGGGATTTCTCAGATTTTATTATCCCAGCTTTATGCCCTAGCAATGTTTCTCCAACACCAATCACAGCCTTCTGAAACCTTACTCCACTTTTACTTTCTCTCAATTTTGACTTTTGTATTTCCCTTTGGAACTCAGAAATCAATCAAGTAAGAATCTGTTTTAGGGACAAGTGCGGTTGCTCTCGCCTGTAATCCCAGCACTTTGGGAGGCCAAGGCAGGTGGATCACCTGAGGTCAGGAGTTCGAGACCAGCCTGGCCAAAATGGTGAAACTCCATTTCTACTAAAAATACACAAATTAGCTGGGCATGGTGGTGTTTGCCTGTAATCCCAGCTACTCAGGAGGCTGAAGCAGGAGAATTGCTTGAACCCAGGAGGCAATTACAGTGAGCCGAGATCCTAACACTGCACTCCAGCCAGGGCAACAGAGCAAGACTCTGTATCACACACACACACACACACACACACACACACACACACACACATACACACACACAAAATCTGTTTTAGGATGGGGATAATCAACTCAGGAATTTATTTCACTTGGAGGGTCAACACTCCCATCCTGCTGATCTAGCCCTTAAAATCCCCCGCATCAGAAATTCGCAGCAGTACCCTGCGTCATGGTGTTTTTGTCCTGTGTATACAGTCACAATCCTCTAGGATGCTCAGAAAATACAAAATGACTTAGGGCTGAGAGAAATTTAGCGGCTCAATCTGATATTTTACTAAGGTGGTATCTAAAATTCTTGCAATCATGGTTTATATTAGTCTTTGTTAGTGCAATATCTCTGATTATCATGATACATATTTGCTGAGAAATACTGATGTTCATGTGTATATTCATACATAGATATGTAGGTATATAGATGGATATGTTTATATGAACGCATGTGTTTGAGATGGGGGAAAACATGCATGTATTATTTCCCTGCTAAAAATATAAAAATAATTAAATATATTTTATGTACAAATGATAATTATGTGTCATAAACAAAAAATTAACTGACCTATTTGTACATGAAATCCAGGAAAAATAAAAAGGGTAGCTTTGTATTAATTGTGACATTGTGCTTACAGATATACACAAATTTCCTTATTTAACCCTTATAATAACCCTGCTGATTATAGTTTACTTACCAGTTTAATAAATGATCAACAGAGTTTGACAAATATGACAAAATTACAAAACTAGAAAATGACACAGCAATACTTTTAATTATATTCTGCCTTGTCACTGCCTCTTCTTGCTTTTTTACAAAATTACTCCCCTAACCAAGGTTCTCTATGATTCTGGGGACTCCAGGATTTAGACCCCAGTTCCCAAACTTCACTGTGTTTATTTTTACTGCCACATTTTAATGCACATTTACAGACTTCAACAAGCACTTTTCAATATCAACTTTTTTCTTATTTCTTGGACTATTTCCTACATCTGTTCATCAAGACTCCAGTAACATATGACTCCATCTGCCTGTCCCTTCCATGAATGTACCTGACAGTACATGTATTATGTAGTCTATAATCCAAGCAGAACAGATATTCCTTCAAAACAGTAAGGTATTAGAGAATGCCTACAAAGCTTCAGTGAAACCAGCTGTAACCCTTAATACTATTACCATGTAAACTCTTCCTCGAATATCAAAATAAGATTTGGACTTTAGAGAATATCTGTGTGTGATTATAACCCAAACATGAACTAAAAGTAATTTAAATGGTCATATACAGACTGTGCCAGGGACAAAAAAGGACAAATATTATAAGAAAATTAAAGCACACTTATTTCCTAAAGGACTCTTGTGTGGAATCTATAAAAACTATTTCAAGATATAGAGATTAAATATATTTCAAAACACATACATACACAAGCAATCTTTAGGAGAAATTTTTTAAAACTTATGAGTCTAAAATTTTCATTAATTCATGGAAAAAATGTATTGACAAACTTCTCACCAGAGCAGGAATAACAACTTACGTATTTGGTGACTTCAAGATAAGAGCCTGCACAGCTTAGTATCTCCCTCCAGATCTCTCTCTCTCTCTCTCTCTCTCTCTCTCCTTTTTTGTTTTTTGACAGAGTTTCGCTTTTGTTGCCCAGGCTGGAGTGCAATGGTGAAATCTCAGCTCACTGCAACCTCCACCTCCCAGGTTCAAGCTATTTTCCTGCCTCAGCCTTCCAAGTAGCTGGGATGACAGGCATGCGCCACCTCGCTTGGATAATTTTGTATTTTCAGTCGAGACGGGGTTTCTCCATTTTGGTCAGGCTGGTCTGGAATTCCTGATCTCAGGTAATCCACCCGCCTCAGCCTCTCAAAGTGCTGGGATTACAGGCGTGAGCCACAGCGCCCAGCCCAGATCTCTTAAAAAGTCATGAGGAAGGAGCCATTCTGCATCCTCAATATTCCCTTAATATTTTAAGGACACTCATAACAACTAAGAGGCAGACTTGTGACTTCCTAGCCCTTTCAGGGCTATTTAGGCACACCTTAGTGAAGTATTAGGAATGCAGTATTAGGTCTCAAGTTCCTGGACACCAAAACCATGTTCTCCAACAGATCTTCAGTAAAAATAGCTGATGTCTATATTCTTTTGCCTGTCCTTTCCCTTCCTTTTAATTCAGAACTGCGGTCTTGAAAAGTGCTATTATTTAGTAGGTTCTCTCAATTCTCAACACCAGCACTATACAGTGTTGAGTAACATCTCAGGTGCTAGGGAAACAGCAGCCGACATTCTAGCAATGCACAAATAGAAAAGCAAAGATCACCACAGAGTAAAAGAGAATAGATTTTTTAAAACTATGAAACCAAAACGAATATATATCAGATTACACTACAAATGGAAAATCCTATTATCTTGACTGGATTGCAAGTCAAAACCTCTCATGACTTCCAACATCCAATATATTCAAAGCAGTTCAGGAATGGTGAAAGTGGAATGGAATTTAAAATTATTCTAAGGTTGCATGTGTGAAAGCACCATGCCTTGAAACAAAATATTTATTTTTAAAGTGCATAATGAACACTGCATACAAAGTTTGTGTAACAAGAGAGAGAAAAAAATCTCACATTTTTTAAAAAGGAATATGCAACATATTTACATATAATAAAATAAAATTAAACTAAAATAACAACAATGAAAGACACAATCTGACCTCTGAAAATCAAGGGAGAAATCTCTTTTAAATAAACTTGGCACAATTTTTAAAGTAAGTTATGAAAAATAATAATACCTGAATATAGTATGTAAAAGTACCAACACAATAAAGCTAAAACAATATCCGTGGAAAAATTATTTGCTGTAGATTACTTTTAAAAAATGATCTAAGTCCTTTCCTGAAGAAGGTAAATGAATGAAATTTAAAAATTGCCTGAGAAAAATCTGTGAAAGGAAATGAATATAGAGAAGCAGAATATAATTTAACTATAAAGCACACAAATAGAATTTAAAAATAAGGCCGCGTGCAGTGGCTCATACCTGTAATCCCAGCACTTTGGGAGGTGGAGGCAGGCGGATCACCTGAGGTCAGGAGTTTGAGACCAGCCTGACCAACATGGAGAAACCCCGTCTCTACTAAAAATTGAAAAAAAAAAAAAAAAAACTGGCGGTCGTGGTGGCACATGCCTGTAATCCCAGCTACTAGGGAAGCTTAGGCAGGAGAATCGCTTGAACCTGGGAGGCAGAGGTTGCATTGAGCTGAGATCACGCCATTGCATTCCAGCCTGGGCAACAAGAGCAAAACTCTGTCTCAAAGAAATAAAAAATAAAAATAAAATAAAAATAAGTGGCAGCCAACATGCCCAACATGATTTTCTGTGATGAAAGAAATTCTCTGTATCTACATTGTCCAATGCAGTAACTACCACACATATGTAGTCACAAAATTTCTACTTTGGCCACAAATTTGGCTATTACTACTAAGGATATGCCATTTAGTTATTTAATTATAATTAATTTACAGTTTATAGCCACATGTGACTAGTAGTTACTCTATTGGTCAATGCAGATCTAGAATCTTGGAGAAGGCAGTTAAAATAATGAGATATGGTCAAAACAAAAATGGAAAAGGTGCGCAAATAGTGAACACAGAATATGAGAATGTGAAGTAACAATTCACACAGTAAAATTTAATAATGAGATGCTGCCTTGATGGGACACATGTCTAATGATATTCAAGGCTTGTCTTGTTACAGGTAGAAGAGCAGGAGCAGGGCAGGAGAGGGCTCTTCCCCTACCCACTAGAAATGTCAGCTGATGGTCTGTTAATGATCACTTTGCCTCTCTAAAAATGACAATTAGGCAGCACCAGAGAGAGGCCATTTCATGGTGGTCTACACCTGTTAACATCAAAAATGTTAACTAAATGCAGACCCCAGGAAGAAGCAACTTCTTGGGCATTTATGTTAAGAGACAAAAATGGCAAAGCATAATCTTCTGGGGACACACTCCACTGGAAAAAGAAAGAAAACTTCAGATGGACATGCACGTAACTCCCTAAACGCACCGTGCATGCTCAATTCCAAAGGGTAAGGAAAGCACTGTGCATGCCGGAAACTCTCCCTAAAGGAAGAATCATGGGAAAGAGGCAAGCCCATCCCAGGATCAAGGTTAAAGGCCCTTCTCTTTTCTCTCTTGGACCTTCAGGCATCCACTTGGGTCTCTTCCAAGAGAATTTTCCTTTCCTTTCTGTTCTAAAGCCTTTTTAAATAAACTTCCACTCCTGCTCTGAAACTTAGCCTCTTTTTCCGCTGTATGCCCCTCAGTCAAATACTTTCTTCTGAGGAGGCAAGGACTGAAGTTGCTTATGGACCCATGCAGATATGCTGCCAGTAACTCGAATCTCTTCTACTGGAAACAGTATCATTGTAAGGGAATGAGACCAGTTCACATCTCAGTGCTCAGAGAACTCACCAAAAATAAAAAATTGGAGGATGCTGTGAACTTATCTACCTTCCAAGGCAAGTCCCACAAGCAAGAAGCAAGACTCTCTTCCCCCAAGGTCTTAAACTCTTCTGATCTCCTTCTCCGGGAAAACGCATCCTCTGATTGGCTTCCCCTTATATAGGAAAAAACAATTAATAAACCTAATCAGCACTACATTCCAAGAGACATGCCCTGATTGCACAGATACTGAACCTCATCAAAACTTCATTCTGGAGACACATCCGGTTCAATTTGATTGGATTTTTGAGACAACTACTAAAAACCCCACATCAACTTGGAAACCAAAGAGTTAAGGTTATTTTGAAGGAAAAATAGGAAGATTCATTCCTTTTTTCATTCATAAGTACTTTTTTATTTTATTTTATTTTTTTTGAGATGCAGTCTTGCTCTGTCGCCCAGGCTAGAGAGCAGTGGTGCGATCTCGGCTCTCTGCAAGCTCCGCCTCCGGGGTTCATGCCATTCTCCTGCCTCAGCCTCCCGAGTAGCTGGGACTACAGGCGCCCGACACCACGTCTGGCTATTTTTTTGTATTTTTTTTAGTAGAGACGGAGTTTCACCCGTGTTAGCCGGGGTGGTCTCGATCTCCTGACCTCGTGATCCGCCCACCTCGGCCTCCCAAAGTGCTGAGATTACAGGCGTGGGCCACCGCATCCGGCCTTATAAGTACTTTTGAGTGTATTATATGTACTAGAAAGCTTTCTCAGTCATGGGGTACAGCAAGAAACCAGACAAACTCGAGTCTTATGGAGACTCTATATTCTAAAATTATTTGGAAGTAAACTGGACTTGAAAACAAATGGGAAGTGAATAGATCTAAAAAGTTTCAATATTCATGATGATGTAAAAAAATAAAATATATTGCAGAAATGAAGTCAGGAAGTGTTAGGGGGCATATGGTACTTTTAAGGCCATTGGTATCCTCTGAAATTCAAGCAGGCTGAATACATTTTCATAACTAAAAGGAAAGCAGATGCTAATAGAAGACAATGAAGAAAGAGCCTGAAAGACATTTCAGAGACGTTGGCTGGTGGCAGCCCCTCCCTTCAAAGGTCTGGAGGCCTATAAGGGAAGACTGGTTTTGTGGGCTGGGCCTAGGGCTGCACCACCCAGGGCAAGCGCAGGACAGTGCTCACAGCATTCTACCTCCCAACCACTCCAGCTCCAGCCAAGGCTAAAAAGGCCCCAGACACAGTTTGGATCACTGCTTTGAGGGTGCAAGCCATAAGCCTTGGCAATTACCATGGGATATTAGACCTGCAGTTGCACAAAGTACAGGAGTGCACTGCTGATAAAGACACATCCGAGACTGGGCAATTTACAAAAGAAAGAAGTTTCATTGGACTTCCAGTTCCACATGGCTGGGGGGAGGCAGAAGGCGAAAGGAATTTCTTACATCACAGCAGGCGAGTGAGAGAATGAGAGCCAAGCAAAACTGGTTTCACCTCATCAAACCATCAGAACTCGTAAGACTTATTCACTACCACGAGAACGATATGGGAGAAACTGCCCCCATGATTCAATTATTTCCCACTGGGAACCCTCACAACATGTGGGAATTGTGGGAGTACAATTTGAGGTGAGATTTGTGGGGGGACACAGAGCCAAACCGTATCAGAAGCCTTCACCTGGATTTCAAAAGATGTATGGAAAAGCCTGTATGTCCAGTAGAAGCCTGCTGGGGTGGAGACCTCATGGCAAATGTCTACTATAGCAGTGCAGAGGGAGAATATGGGGTAGGAGCCCCCACAGAGTCCCCACTGGGGCACTGCCTAGTGGAGCTCTGAGAAGACGGCCACCATCCTCCAGACCCCAGAATGATAGATCCACTGACAGCTTGCACCCTGAGCCTGGAAAAGCTGCAGGCACTCAACGCTAGCCCTTGACAGCAGCCATGGGGACTGACCCTTGTATCCAAAAGAAAATAATTGTTCTACCATAAAGACATGTGCACTCATATATTTATTATAGCATTATTTGCAATAGCAAAGACATGAATATTTTCTCTATCATTGGATAGAGAAAATGTAGTATATATACACCATGGAATACTATGCAACCATTAAAAAATTATGTCCTTTGCACCAACATGGATGCAGCTAGAGACCATT
This sequence comes from Macaca nemestrina, assembly GCF_043159975.1. Classification (NCBI taxonomy): domain Eukaryota; kingdom Metazoa; phylum Chordata; class Mammalia; order Primates; family Cercopithecidae; genus Macaca; species Macaca nemestrina. Next base: position 156,292 of record NW_027257889.1, read on the forward strand.
ATTCTAAAATAATGCAGGAAGAAAAAACCAAATACCATACGTTCTTAGTTATAAGTAAGAACAAAGCGCTGATTACACATGGATGTAAAGATGGCAACAACGGATACTGGGGACTACAAGAAGGGGAAGGGAAGGTGGGGACCAAGACCTGAAAAACATATACACCATGAAATACTATGTTTTCTACCTGGGTTACAAGATCATTCATACTCCAAGCCTCAGCATCACACAATGTGCCAATGTAAAACCCTGCACATGCATTCACTGAATCTAAAATAAAAGTTGAAATTTTTTTTAAATAGGTGAAGATCTGAATAGACGTTTCCCAGAAGAAGAGATACAAATGGCCAACAAATATATGACAAAATTCTTACCATCTCTAATTGTCAGGGGGATGCATACAAAAACCACCATGAAATGTCACCTGACACCTCTTAGAATAGCTGTTATCGAAAAGATGAATAGCAAGTATTAGTGAGGATGTGGACAAAAGATAACCCTTGTATACTTGTGGTGGAAATGCAAACTACTATGGCCATTTTGGATAATAGTATGAAGGTTTCTCAAAAAATTTTTAAATAAAACTACCTGCTGATGAGGCTGTTGAGATATAGGAACACTTTTACACTGTTGGTGGAATGTAAATTAGTTCAACCATTGTGGAAGACAGTATGGTGATTCCTGAAAGACCTAGAACCAGAAATATCACTTGACCCAGCAATCTCATTACTGTGTATCAACCCAAAGGAATATAAATCATTCTGTTATAAAGATACGTGTACACACATATTCACTGCAGCACTAGTCACAATAGCAAAGACATGAAATCAACCCAAAGGTCCATCAATGATAGACTGGATAAAGAAAATGTGGTACATATACACCATGAAATACTATGCAGCCATAAAAGGGAATGAGATCATGTCCTTTGCAGGGACATAGATGGAGCTGGAAGCCATTATCCTCAGCAAACTAACCCGGGAACAGAAAATCAAACACTGCATGTTCTCACTTACAAGTGGAAGCAGAACAATGAGAACATATGAATACTGAGAGGGGAACAACACACATTGGGGCCTGTTGGGAGGCAGGTGGAGGGAGAGTATCAGGATAAATGGGTAATACATATATGCATTGGAATATTATTCAGTGTTACATAATAATGAAATCATGTCATTTGTGACAACATGGGTGGACTTCAAGGGCATTATGTTATATGAAATAGGTCAGCCACAGAATGACAATTACTATATGATTTCACTTGACAGAGCAAGACTCCGTCTCAAAAAAAAAAAAAAGAAATCTAAAATAGACAAACTCACAAAAGCAGAGAGGAGAATGGTGGTTGCCAGGGGCCCTGGTGCAGGGGAAATGGGTAGATGTGGTTAGAGCACAAAGTTTCAGATATACCACAGAAGTAAGTTCTGGAGGTCTCATTTACAGCATAGTGCTTAGAGCTAAGAATACTGTATTGCACACTTAAAATTTGCTAAAAGGGTGGATTTTGTGTTCTTACCAAAATTTCTTACCAGTAATAATAATAATAATGGGGGGGGGACTTTAAGAGGTGAAGGATATGTCTATAATCTTAAGGGTAGTGGTGTTCATGATGTATACTTACCCCAGACTCACTGAGATGCATACCTTAAACTTGTACAGCTTTTTAAATGTAATCATAGCTCAACAAATTGGGTTAAAAAAATAAAAAGAGGGGGTTGGTTAAAAAATTTAAAAGGAGGGGTAGATGTTCCCTTGTTTTTCTCTCTTGGCTATTTTCTTTCCTGGTGCCTGGAATTAAAAAATGATAGGTGGGCATTTAGCAGCCAAACTGGAGCCTCTTCTAAAGTACAGCAGAGCAGACAGCTGGAAGGGGCCTGCGTCCCTAATGAATTTGGCAAGCATCTGTACCAGCCGTGATAGGTGTAACTATAGATTTAAGTGAGAAAGAAATAAACTTCTGCCTTGTTTAAGCCACTTTGTTCAGACATTAATTTCATATGTATATAGAGTATATATGCTCCTTATGAGTAGGAAAAATGTTTATGCCATATGGTTCGTAATGGGTATTCCGCAATGTAGGATGATGCTGATTATGATGACAATGATGACAAACAGCATGAAATAATAAGTAATGAAAAAAAGTGGCTTAATAGTTGTATATGGTTACTTTATTTAAATATTCTGCTGCTAATATCATTCAATGTATTTGTATGCCGGTGGGAGTTTTATTTGATGTAGACTAAGAAAGTTTACATTATTTAATGAAAAATACTAGATCAATTTTAAAAAACAGTAAAAATATCATGAGATGGAACTAAGCATCTGTATTACAAAGCAACTGTCCCAGTTGATTTTATGCATAATAATGATTGAGAATCCCATGATCTAGATCCAACATATCTCAACCTTTATAGGTGCTATCAAGGAAGCACCTAAGGAAGACAATTTTCCTGACTATATCCATACCTCCAGTTGGTAATAGATCTAGAGATCTAGAACCCAAATCCAGACCTCCTGCTTCCATGTGCAGTGGTCTTTCGCTGTTCTGTTTTGTTCCACTTGGTGAAGAGGATTTGAGAATAAATGGCCACATGATTCAACTCCCTCCTCTGCTCTGAGGAATATAGCCTTGTCCTAGCAAGCAAGAAGCTCATACAGTAGTGGAAGAGGCAAATATACATTCACTAATCTAACATACAAGGCAGTAAGCACTGTAACATCAACAAAGCACTTTGGGGTTTCAGATCAGGAGCAAGTGGGGTGATTAATTCTTAGCAGGGCCAGAAAAGTCTGGGAAGTGTTCACTAACAAAATGTCTGGTCATTAACGAAAGCAACTGGTTTCTCAACACAGTCTAATTTATTGTAACAATATAAATGGTTGTTTGTTCATAAACTTTCATCTTTTGCCAAAATGTTTGTAGCTTATGTTCCCATTTAACAAGGTTTTCTGGCCAAAATTGTGCATCCACATCAGTCCTCCCATCAAAGCAATTTTGCATGCATAGAACACCTCTATCTATGAATATCCCCAATGAGGTACAGAAAGTCTCTTCTTGTCCAAACAGAGACATTCCACTGGTGCTAGAGAGCCATGGACGGAAGTTTTCTCTGCCTCCTGGAAATGAAGCCAAACTTTCTTCTTTCTTCAGCCATGAGGATTCCTGTCCTCCTCTTCACCATTTTCTTCTTTATGAGCCAAGTTCTACCAGGTAACAAAATAAACTTGGTAAGAATGGAGCACCTAACACCTTACAGGGATTCAGAGCAATCACCATCATCTATGACCAGATAGGGGATCTCATAGGAAATCTGGAAGACACACCAGTCTCCGGCTCCCTGGTTAGGCCCAATTCTGTCCAACCCACCTGTACAGGCCCCGCACACCCAGTGCCCACCAGGTCCTGTCAGCCAGGAGGACCCGTGCTCATCCCCTGAAGTATCCGTGGGAGCCTGCATCCCACAGGGACCTACATCTCGGGGCCAACCTCCATGGGGGCCTCTTGGTTGTGGTGGCAGGGGTGAGGGGTAGTTGACTTCCAGCCCTCCCATCCTGGCCACTGTATTTGTGGGGATCATTCAAGCCTGGGAGCTTCCTGGGGACCCCAGAAGGAAGAGAACAGGGTGGTCATGGCAGCCTCAGCTCCAGGCTCTGGGCCAGAAGTTGATAACGACCAATTGAGAGCAACCACTGAATTCAGTCCTCTTACAGATACACGAGAAGTTGGCGAAAAACTGAATGTCGACCATTCTATGGTCATCCAGCATTTGAAACCAATTGGAAAGCTGAAAAATCTTGATAAGTGGGTGCCTCATGAGCTGACCAAATATTTTAAAAATCATCCTTTTGAACTGTCATCTTCTCTTATTCTATGAAACAACAATGAACCATTTCTTGATCAGATTGTGACATGCCACGAAAAATGGATTTCATCCAACAGCCAGCTCACTGGTTGGACTGAGAAGAAGCTCCAAACCACTTCCCAAAGTCAAACTTGTACCAAAAAAAGGTCATGGTCACGGTTTGGTGGTCAGCTGCCGGTCTTCTGATCCACTACACTTTTTGAATCCTGGTGAAATCATTACATCTGAGAAGTATGCCAAGTTAATCGATGAGATGCATGGAAAACTGCAGCACCTGGAGCTGGCACTGGTCAACATGAAGGGCCCAGTTCTCCAGAATGCGTGACCACCTGTCATACAACCAGGACTTCAAAAGTTGAATAAACTGGGCTATGAAGTTTTGTCTCATCTGCCATATTCACCTGAACCCTCGCCAACCAACTACCACTTCTTTAAGCATCTTGACAACTTTTTGCAGGGAAAACGCTTACACAACCAACAGGGTGCAGAAAATGCTTTCCAAGAGTTCATCGAACCCTGAAAGCACGGAATAAACAAGTTTATTTCTCATTGGCAAAAATGTGTTCAATGTAATGGTTTCTTTCTTTTTTTTTTAAGACCTAGTCTCACTCTGTCGCCCAGGCCAGAGTGCAAAGGTGCAATCTTGGCTCACTGCAACCTCTGCCTCCTGGGTTCAAGAGATTCTCCTGCCTCAGCCTCTTGAGTAGCTGGGATTACAGGCACTTGCCACCACACTGGCTACTTTTTGTATTTTTAGTAGAGACGGGATTTCACCACGTTGGTCAGGCTGGTCTCAAACTCCTGACCTCCTGATTCACCCGATGCAGTCTCCCAAAGTGCTGGGATTACAGGTGTAAGCCACTGTGCCCAGTCCATTGTAATGGGTTCTATTTTGATTAATAAACATGTGTTGCAGCCTAGTTATAAAAATTTAAAATTCACGGTCCAAAACCACAATTACTTTGGCACCAACCTAATAATAGAAGAATTAAAAGAGGCCTTTATATTAGAGAGCCCATGGATGATAAAATAATAAAGAATATTACAATCTCCATAACCCACAAACTTGGTAAATTAGACCAACTGGATGAATTAAAAGGCACAATCTATTAATACTAAAACATAGGAGAAATAGGTAATCTAAAAATATTGATATCTACTTTAAAAATGGAATCAATACCTAATAACCTTGCAGAAAACCTATATATTCCAAAATCCTGACATTCTGTCATGTTGTTCTAACTGGTGGGATTCGGGGATTTCCATTTTGATAAGAACATAGGTGAGTCGCACACACTTACTTTTAGTGCTCATTGGTCAGGAAACCTATGTCCACTATAGGATACTGCAGAGCGATGCGTTTTGGAGAATTTAGGCAAGATAATATGATTTTCAGAGTTAAAGGAAGGCAACTTGTTTTATGTACAATAATTCCTCATAATATCACAGTGGATACCATAGTTAAACTTTGGGGTATCCCCAGGTACAATTCTTATTTGAGCCACATGTGAATTTCAGACATGCAGGCTTCCCAACTTTTGTGGCTTTCAACAGATGTGGAAGTTAATTCACAACCTACTTTGTGGAGGCATAAAATTCAATGAGCACTCATTTAGCATTTTATTTGAAATATTATTTTTGTAAACTTTGCATTTCCAATTAGGTGAAATTTTAAACCTGTTTCAGTTCTTATCCACTTTTTTTTTTTTTTCCCTGAGACGGAGTCTTGCCCTCTCACCCAGACTGGAGTGCAGTGTCATGGTCTTGACTCACTTCAACCTCCACCTCCCAGGTTCAAGCAATTCTCCTGCCTCAGCCTCCCAAGTAGCTGGGATTACAGGTGCCCACCACCACGCCCGGCTAATTTTTGTATTTTTAGTAGAGATGTGGCTTCCCCATGTTGGTCAGGCTGGTCTTGAACCCCTGATCTTGTGATCTGCCCACCTCGGCCTCCCAAAGTGCTCGGATTACAGGCCTGAGCCACCGTGCCTGCCCTCTCCACTCTTTTTAGGCAGAGGGGAGTAAGGTTTGCTTTAAGTTAGGAGGGACTCCCGTGTACCCAACCCATTTGTGTAAATTTCTTCCTTCAGAGTTCTTCAAATCAGCATCACCATTGTTAAAGGCCTCCCACATGGTAATAATTGTGCTACAGGGTTTTACGAACATGAAGTTTATGTTTGGCTGAATTAACCTCCTTGCTGTGGCACAAGGGGGCCATAGGTGTTTTCACCAATTATGAAGCGAGTTCACTGTGTAATGGCTACCAACTTTTCTGAGTACAATGAGACCAAACACATTCATACATAAATTCCATGAAGTGAATTTATTACTTACAAATAGCAAACAAAAGACAACAGAAGCCTAGGATTCAATATGAAGCGCTACCACAAGATCAGGAAGGCTATCCAGAGCAGATGGATGGAGTTTTGACTGTAAATGCTTCAGTTGCACTACAACTGAGGGACCCCAGAAAGCAGCCCACCTTGGGTTTTCTCCCACGATGTGGTTTGCTGGACACAAACGTTAAAGGCCACTCTGTTTTGAGCAGGGACTCTAACAGAGCCTGGGCTGTTCTGACCAATGTCACCAGATTATCAGGATATTGCATTCCCAGCATATCATACAGTTATCTTGAGAACTACCAGTAAGAAAGGGAGGAAAATGGCCCTGCACCCTTCAAACTGAAGGATCAGGATATTTGTTGTGGCAGAGGCACAGACAGTAGCGACAGAGTGTTCTTGTGAGCCATCTACTAGCTCTCTTGAACCATGAGGCACCATGGATGTACACCTCATCAGGAGGGTGTAGGGGACAGTGGCAAGGGGAGCAGCAGCACAAGAAACAAACAAGGCCACTACTTCTGCCTACATAATTACTATTGTCTTGGAGTGTACAGTAGTTAATAATGTTCACATGGCTGCCCTAAGCATACAGAGATGGTGACCAGAGTAGATGCAGGGACTACAGAGATACAGCCTGATTCTTGCTAATTAGGACTTAAGTGTCGGTTTATGTGCTGTGCTTCGGTGCATTAATAATCCAGGGCCTCAAAACTGCCTGTTAAGCACAGGCCAAATGTCATGCTGGGGTGCAATTAAACATTCATGTCTAGGAGATGAGAGCATTTTAGTGTGGGAGAAGATGACAACACCTGAAGACCACAAAACACTGTGCAGAACAAAGGGAAGGCCCATCGTCAGCTCATGGTTCTGACTCAGGTGACTGCTGATGTGTTACGGAACCATCAGCCGACAGCAGGTAGGTCAAGTTGAGCAGGTGTCCTGCATGAGGGCTGGTCCATTCCACTCGTGTTGCATTGCCAATTGTTTCAATAGCGTCTCATGCACCCCACTGGTGAGGAAGGAATGACACCCTAAGTTTACTGGCACCGTTAAACACATAATATCTATTACTAAACAGACAAGCCAGACATCAGTTATTAATTACATACAGAAAGATGGCATAAGCTCCCACAGGCCCAAACAGGGATTAACTTGGGAGCAGGGAGTGGTATCACATTAAAAAAGTGAGGATGTTCCTTTTTTTTTTTCCTTTTTTTTTGAGACAGAATCTTGCTCTATCACCCTTGCTGGGGTGCAGTGGTGTGATCTCGGCTCACTGCAAGCTCCGTCTCCCATGTTCATGCCATTCTCCTGCCTCAGCCTCCCTAGAAGCTGGGACTACAGGTGCCCACCACCATGCGTGGCTGATTTTTTGTAGTTTTAGTAGAGACGGGGTTTCACCATGTTAGCCAGGATGGTCTCAATCTCCTGACCTCGTGATCCGCCCGCCTCGACCTCCCTAAGTGGTGGGATTACAGGCGTGAGTCACTGTGCCCGGCCGAGGATGTTCCTTTGTTCCTACAGAGTACGTGATTGGTTTGTCTGTTGGTTGGTAGGGAACTGAATCATGTGACACTGACTGGTAAGACTGTAATACTCTAAAATACAATATATAAACTACCATACCATAATGGTGTAATACGATCCACTACAATACCAAAGACATCGATGAAAAGCCCAACGCTATCATAAGTGACTGAGAGACTGAATGCTTCCTCCCTCAGATTGGTTACAACGTATCGTCCTATGACAGTCCTCTCTCCTTCATTCAAAGTGAACGATCCAAATAACAGACAGAAATAATAAAGAATAAAGGGCAACAGATGCAAAGAACTCACGAGATGATACTCCATGATAAACTTTATGTACTTAGGAATTAATACCAACTCAGTATTAGCAAAAAATAAACATCTTTACATCAAGAGTAATTTTTCCTTTAATAAAGAAAGGTGGAATGTGTATAATGAACAAGGTATAATCAAAGTTTACCAAATGAGGCTAGTAAGACTATCTCAACAATTCATAATCATTGTTCACTGGTGCATTAATCACAGGGCAATACATACAAATGAAACTTACCTGGCCGGGCACGGTGGCTCATGTCTGTAATCCCAGCACATTAGGAGGCCGAGGCAGGCAAATCATGAGGTCAGGAGTTCAAGACCAGCCTAGCTAACATGGCGACACCCTGTCTCTACTAAAAAGACAGAGAATTAGCTGGATGTAGTGGCGGGCGCTTGTAGTCTCAAGTACTCAGGAGGCTGAGGCAGGAGAATCGCTTAAACCTAGGAGGTAGAGGTTGCAGTGAGCTGAGATCACACCACTGCACTCCAACCTGGGCAACAGAGTGAGACTCCATCTCAAAAAAAGATAATAATGAAATAAAAAAATTGAACTTACCTACATATTAGAAAAACATCAAACTTCAACCATGAATCCAGCAAATTATCAAATGAATAGACAAAAATTCTACCAACAAACTTAATATCATTATCTATGAAACTCAAGTACTACTGCTTAAAGAGCATCTACAGAACTCTCACCTCAAGGTTTCCCTGCAAAACAACGTGAAATGCATACTCAAGAATCTTTAAGAATGAGTCACTGATAAAAACAATATACTTGTAACTTGTGTAACATTTCATACACTTTTTTCAAACACTGCACGATAACTAATTTGCATCAGGCTTTCCAAATTAGAAAAGCTTCACTTATAGAGCTTCTTTCCCATGGGAGTTTTCACAGGACTTTTCAAGTAAATGTGAAAACTGAAAATATTCTTGCAGTTTCTAAACTATTAGAGTTTTAATCCTGTGTACGTTCTTGTATTTACAAGGTCCAGCCAGCTACAGTGTGCATTTTCATATGTCCTTGAGTGGGGATGAGAGAAATGAAACATTCCCACATTCTGGACATTCATAGGGTTTTTCTCAGGAATGAGCTAATGTCTTCAAATGGAACTAACACAACTGAAGGCCTTACCACAAATTTAAATTCAAAAGGCTTTTCTCCACTCTGAGTCCTCCCAAATCTTCAAAAACAGGAAAATCTGAAGGCTTGACCACATTTCCTACATTCTTAAGGTTTCTCTGCAGTGTGAGCCTTTTCATGTTTATGAGAGAACGGGAAAGAGTAAATGTTTTACCACATTTCTTACATTCAAGGGGCTTTTTTTTATTTATTTGTTTGTTTATTGATTTATTTATTTAGAGATGGAGTCTCACTCTGTCACCAGGCTGGAGTGCAGTGGCACAGTCTCGGCTCACTGAAACCTCCGCCTCCTGGGTTCAAGTGATTCTCCTGCCTCAGCCTCCTGAGTAGCTGGGATTACAACCATATGCTACCACACCCAGCTACTTTTTGTATTTTTAGTAGAGACGAGGTTTCACCATGTTGGCCAGGATGGTCTCGATCTCCTGACCTGGTGATCCGCATGCACAGGGCTTTCCCCCAACCCCCTGTTGCTTTTTATGTCCTTGAAAAAGAACTAAGACCACTGAAATGTGCCACCATGCCCAGCTAATTATTTTTATTGATTTATTTATTTATTTGTTTTGAGACAGAGTCTCGCTGTGTCGCCCAGGCTGGAGTGCACTGGTGCGATCTCGGCTCACTGCAAGCTCCGCCTCCTGGGTTTACGCCATTCTCCTGCCTCAGCCTCTCGAGTAGCTGGCGTGAGCCACCGCGCCTGGCATTATTTTATTTTTTGTAGAGACAGGGTTTCACCATGATGCTCAGGTTGTTTCACATTGTTTTAATCCAAGCTGGTTATAAACTCCTGGGCTCAAGCAATACACACTCCTTGGCCTCCCAAAGTGCTGGGATTATAGGCTGAGTCACTACACCCAGCCTCTATATCATGACTTCTTTCATGGCGAGTAAGGTGACTGGAACGAATGTAGGCTTTACCGCATCTCTGACATTCATAGAGTTTTTCTTCAGTATGAATTATTTCATGGAGGTGAAGGGAACTGAGGCGACTGAAGGCTTGGTCACATGGTTTACATTCATAGGCTTTCTCTCCAGTATGAGTACTTCCATGGTTACAAAGGGAACTCAAAGGACTAAAGGCTTTGCCACGTTGTTTACATTCATAGGGTCTCTCTCCAGTATGAATGCTTCCATGGTCACGAAGGGAAGTGGAACAGCTGAAGGCTTTATCACATTTGGTACATGTATAGGGTCTTTCTCCAGTGTGAGTCCTTTCATGCGTCTTAAAGGAACAAGAAAATCTGAATGTTTTTCTACATTCCTTACATTCGTGGGGTTTCTCTCTAGTGTGAGTTCGTTCATGTATTAGACAACAACCGGAAACAGTGAACGCTTTACCACATTGTTTACATTTATAGGGTTTTTCTCCTGTGTGAGTTCTCTGATGTCTTTCAATTGAATTGAGAACATAAAAAGCTTTCGCACATATAGCAAATGTATAACTGGATTTCCACTGTGCATTATCATGTGTCTTCTAACACCTGGAACAGAAACGAAGAGTTTCCCACACTGTTCACATTTATATTGCTTCTCTCCATATGGTTTGTATCCGGAGTGAGCTGGGATGTGCCTATTAGGGAGGGAATGGCGCACAAAGACTTTTCCACAAATACTTCATTCACATTGTTTTAATCCAGGAGAAATGCTCTCATTCAGATCAAGCTTTGGAATTTGGCTGACAACTGTCCATACTGACTACCTTCTTTGCTTTCACACAGTCTCTGTATCACATGATTTCTGTAAAAAAAAAATGACAAGCACATTATTATTGCTTGGTTTAATAACTTTCTACTTATTAATAGGTCTTTGACTTACACTGCTACCAATACCAAGGAAAATGCTTTTTTTTGTTGTTGCCATGACTGAATTATTTGAAAGTAAATGGGTTACTACTGAAAACACAGCTACCACCTGCATGGCTATGACCAAATTAGTAACATTCGTGTACACAATTTTGTAGTACTATTTTCAAGTAAACTGTTTTCCAAACACTGACTGCTACGCTGAAGTACATTGCATTTTGGGTGAAATTTTTCTAAAAAGAAATAAATTTCAAGTGACTCTTATTTGCTTTGATCGCTTGTTTTTAAGTTCATGACAAGCTAAGATTCCTTCAGAGGACTTTATTTCCTCTTCTCAGTGCAAATTATCTTATCTCTTTCCCAGATTTTTCAAAGTGATCTTCAATATTCTGACCTTTCCATTTGCTTCCTAAAATACAGACCCACAAAATTATCACAAATTATTACAAACTATAGAAACATTACTAGATTTAATGTTCATTGTACATAGTGCCCATGCCTGATTTCTTCACCAAATCATTCCCTTGCCACATTCCAAATCACCAATAGCACTGATGATAGGGAAATAATTCTGTAATTAAGTGAAATGTGTTGTCATTCTCACCTACAGAAACCAGGTTCCTGCAAGTTTCCTGCATCACTTCTCTGCAGAGAATCTTCTGAGAAGAATCTAGCAAAGCCCATTCCTCCTGGGTAAAGTTCACAGCCACATCCTCAAAAGCCACGGAGTCCTAGAACATCCCACACATGTGGATAGAAGGATGGGTGGGACTGACAGCACTGGGAATCTATAGTCAATCCATAAGCTGTTTACATGATTCTAAAATTTCCAAGCATTTATTCTGTGACTTGATTGTCACAACTCTTACTCTGTTCACACATACTCCCTCCCACGCAGCAGTACGAATGCTAGAATTGAACTATTCAAAAAGGCAACAGCAAAGTAGAAACACCCATCTTATTAGAGAATCCAGGGAGTAAGATGTGCTGCTAGGAGTTACCTTTTAACTTCACTTTGTACATTTCTAGTATCTGTCATAATAAAGTCCTACCTGATGTGCACAACGGAGTTAATATTATCAGTCCTGAGACTACTTATTCTTAAAAACGCCTGCTCACAAAGTTTCATCTTTGTTTGTATTAGTAACTTACATTTTGAAAGGGATTCCACCAACCCAAGTAATAAGAATGACTCACTGCATCTAAATGGCTTATGCAATATATTTGCCAAAACTTTTTCTGCTGAAGGTCCATTATATTGTGTCACTGCAGTGGTGCTTAGGGAACCAGACACCAAAACACAGTCTGAACACTAAGTGTTCAATGAGTTTCCCTGGTAGACAATATTTTACACGTGCTGTCACTTGTTAACTGAGGAATTGAGCCCATTCCATGTGATTACACCAAGACAGAGTAGGCTCACTAAATTTAACTGAGTAGTAAATTAAACCAATAATTGATATTTGGTAATACTAATGCCACAATTTTAAAAATTTCCATTGCACAATATCAAGGTAGAAAAGAATAAGAGGAAATGTGACACATGTTTTTTAAAATGACATTTATATCACCATTTCCAGATGTTATTCCTATGAAATCACGTAAATTCCCAACTCAGGTTGTTTTTAGGCAAGAAAAACTACTTTTTCTTATGTAGTAAAAATGACAAACGTCTAATGATTTTTAGTCATCTAAAAAAAGAGTGATGGCTTGTCTAACATACTTCTAAGATTTTCAAATGAAAATATTCAGGACAGCACAGTATTAGCAGAGAGATGAGCAAGCAGATCAAAGGGAAAAAAAAGTGTTAATGACCCAGCATTCATATGGAAAGTTGATGAATGATAGAGTAGGCACTATAGAAGAGAAAAAGAAATCACATGCGTTTTAAAATATGAGACAAACCAGGCTGGCATCTACTTGGGAAAATGCATTGCATTCTTCTCTATTCCATGAACCATAATCAACTTATTATATATTCAAATATGAAAGATAAAACCAGAACACTTTCAGAAGTCACAGGAAGATTTTTTTTTTTTTTAACGAAGGATTAGGCAGAATTTCTTTTATGTAAGAAAACAGTAATAAAGGAACAGACAAACTCAAACATATTAAAATTTAGGGAATAAAAAGAAAATAGAGTGGGCAGGGCATGGTGGCTCACCCCTGTAATCCCAGCAGCTTGGGAGGCTGAGGAGGGCGATCACCTGCGGTCAGGAGTTTGAGACCAGCCTGACCAACATATCAAAACCCTGTCATTTTGTTGTTTGTTCGTTTGTTTGTTTTTTGAGACGGAGTCTCACATTGTCGCTTGGGCTGGGGTGCAGTGGCAACATCTTGGCTCACTGCAACCTCCACCTCCCGGGTTCAAGCAATTCTCTTGCCTCAGCCTCCCGAGTAGCTGGGATTACAGGTGCCTGCCACCAGGTTCAGCTAATTTTTTTGTATTTTTAATAGAGACAGGGTTTCATCATGTTGGTCAGGCTGCTGTGGAACTCCTGACCTCATGATCGGCCCACCTTGGCCTCCCAAAGTGCTTGGATTACAGACCTGAGCCACTGTGCCAGGCCTAATACCCCGTGTTTACTAAAAATACAAAAATTAGCTGGGTGTGGTGGTGGGTGCCTAAAATCCCAGTTAATCGGGAGGCTGACACAGGAGAATCACTTGAACCTGGGAGGCGGAGGTTGCAGTAAGCAGAGATGGCGCCGTTGCACTCCAGTTGGGCTACAGAGCAAGACAGTGTCTCCAAAAAACAACAACAACAACAACAACAACAAAACAAAACCCTCAGATATCCAGAGAAGAGGATACAGATGTGTCCACTGTCATTAATTCTTCACCATGCTACAAGAGGGAAACTGACACTTTGGTGAATCTTTGTAAATCATCAATTTATCTATCACACTTTTATTTCACTGGTAGCATTGACAAAGCTAAGCCCTACAATTCCATTTGAAATCACCCTTGAAAAGAACAGACCTTTAAAACTTACTACACTCACTCCGGGGAAGAAATAAATACGAATTTTTAGCAAATAAAATACATCATTTTACTTTGCCTCTTTGGAAATAGTATGTTTATCTTTCAAGCTGTACAAGTAAAATGTATCTTACAGTCAATGAAAAACTGAAACTCAAATCAGCGGACAAGCCTTTTCAAGGTAACAAATTCAGGGAGAGGCAGTGCTGACTCCAACACAGACCTTTCTAAGTGTCACGGCAGCCATTCTATCCCTCGGGACACCCATCCTGTTCAGTAAAGTACTCAGTGACCACCTAGGAGGCACTGCCACTGCTCTTTGTCCTCCTGTGTGCCTTCAGTGCATTTTCATGCTCAGGTTGTTGCACATCCTCTCTGGGGTGGGTTTTCCTTGTCCTTTGGGACAGTTTTTCTCTCTTCACAAGTCTGAGACAATCTAGAGAGCAGAAATCATTTCTGCCTTTTCCTCTCAATATCAGCATCCCACTGGCAGACCATCAATGTGTCTCCGAGGAATAAAAACTCTGGCTGGAGGAACAGTTTTAATGACCTAGCTTTAATGACATTACGTTGTATTGTCCATTCATTTTAATGTCCTAAAATTTTAATAACCCTAAGGGGTCACCATTTTAGATGAAATTATACCAGGAGATTCCTCTAAGGCCAAGAGCATCCAGCTACTCCCCTGAGAGACTCTACCCCCTACCTCAGGCTGTCCTTGGCGATGAGATGACCCCAGGGCTGATACTCACTAGACCCTCCAATAGACATGGCCACTGTGGGTATCCTGGGTCATCCCCAGACAGTTCTAAAATTCCAGGACTAGGAAAAGACAGGAGGGTGGCTGAGAACACAGCACCCTGTAAAGTTTTCACAGGGGGACCTCAACCTAAAGACATTTTGGTAATATGTACACTTAGGAAAGATGAAAAGAAGAGAGGCACAAAGATTTTTTTTTCTACAGTAGAGTGTCAGATGATTTATTCTCCGCTTTCCTCTCCTGTAAAGTGCTTGGAAACAGAAAAATATTTTGGCCAAGGTGGTTCGTGCCTGTATTCCCAGCACTTTGTGAGGCCGAGGTGGGAGATAAATTAAAGTCAGGAGTTCGAAACCCACCTAGCCAACATGGCAAAACCCTGTCTCTACTAAAAATACAAAAATTAGTTGGACGTGGTGGTGGAAGCCTATAAGCCCAGCTACTTGGGAAGCTGAGGCAGGAGAATCGCTTGAACCCGGGAGTTAGAGGTTGCAGTGATCTGAGACTGCGTCATTGCACTCCAGCCTGTCTACAGGGCGAGACTCCGTCTCAAAAAAAAAAAAAAAAATATATATATATATATATAAATATACATTTAAAAGTATTACATGTAGATAGTATTTGAAGTTATGGGACTGACTGTAGGTAGAAACAAGAGAAGGCAAGGAAAGTTTTTATATTTATATTTATATATAATTATATAAAATTAATATACATAATTATAATATATAAATATATCATATAGGCTGGGCACAGTGGCTTACACCTGTAATCCCAGCAATTTGGGAGGCCGAGGTGGGCAGATCACTTGAGGTCAGGAGTTCGAGACTAGCCTGACCAACATGGAGAAACCCCATCTCTACTAAAGATACAAAAATTACCCAGGCGTGGTGGTGTGTGCCTGTAATCCCAGCTACTCAGGAGACTGAGGCAGGAAAATCACTTGAACCCGGAAGGTGGAGGTTGTGGTGAGCCCAGATTGCGTCATTGCACTCCAGCCTGGGTGACAAGGGTTAAACTCCGTCTCAAAATAAATGAATAAATAAAACAAGAAATATATATTTACGTCTATTGTAATACATAAATGTATATATAAATATACATTTATTATAAATTTATTGATATATGAAATATGATTATTTCTGAGATAGTGTCCGGCTCTGTCACCCAGGCTGGAGTGCAGTGGCACTATCATAGCTCATTGGAGCCTTGAACAGATGGCTCAAGCGATCCTCCCACCTCAGCCTCCTGAGTGGCTAGGATTGCATGCACACACCACCATGCGTAGCTAATTTTAAATTTTTTTGTGGAGACAGGGTCTTCCTTTTTTGCCTAAGCTGGTCTTGAGCTCCTGAGCTCAAGTGATCTTCCTGCCTCAGGCTTCCAATGTGTTAGATGTGGGCCACTGCATCTGGTCTAATGCATTTTTTAATTTGCGAGTTTATATTATTTGATATTTTGAAGTATTGAATGTGTTGAACAACCAACTTGCAGAATTCTCGAACAATGGATGGTCAGCTCTCATGTCCTGGTTCAAATCGCCCCAGCACACCATGGCTAGAAACCTTTCAGCCAACTTCCACTTATGTGTCCTGGGGCAGGACAATGTCACTTGGCCAATCCCCACTAAGAGGGACTCCAGAAAGGCAAGAAACTATTCTGTTCTCTATAATGGAACCTGACTAGGGAGAAGGCAGCTGGGAGGGCCAGCTGGGTCCTCCAACCAGCAGCGTCCACCATCGACCCACTGCCCTAGAACTACACCGTGCTGGGCATTTGGGGTGCTGTTATGAGCAAGAGTTTCCATTTTTCTTCTCATGGGACCTTCATGCTAGTGGCAAGAGACAAATTTTTTTTTTTTTTGAGAGAGAGTTTTGTTCTTGTCACTCAGGCTGGAGTGCAATGGTGTCATCTCGGCTCACTGCAACCTCTGCCTCCTGGATTCAAGCAATTCTCCTGCCTCAGCCTTCAGAGTAGCTGGGATTACAGGATTGCACCACCACGTCTAGCTAATTTTTGTATTTTTAGTAGAGATGGGGTTTCACCATATTGGCCAGGCTGGTCTGGAACTCCTGAGCCACTGCACCCAGTCAAGAGGGAGATTTTAAATCAATAAGTAGAATTGTGATGAATGCCAAAAAGAAGAATGTGTGTGATGGGGAGGGGACCTAAGTTATTGTCTCACATTTTAACACTTTTGTAGGCAATAACTAAAAACTGAGAAGCTTAAAACAACACACACCTTTAAGCCAATTTTGGCAAGCTAGTAGTTGAGCACATTTTAGCGGATCCTGTGTTTGGGATCTCACGCCAAGCAGCTGGGAGGCATCCTCATCTGAGGCTCCACCAGGGCAGAATCCATTTCCAGGTCCACTGAGGTTACCGGCAGAATTCATTTCCTCAGACCCGCTTGGCAAGGGCCCAGCTTTTTGCTTCCTTGCCTACGGGGGCCCCTCCAAAGGTCCTTTCTCAGCACAGCATCTCCTTCCTGGAGCGCCTGCAGGCGGAACCTTCCTCTCTAGTGTGCGAAGGTGATGCACCGTGACAGTGACGTCGCATTGCTTTTGCCAGGCTCTATGGGTTAGAAGCCAGTCACCGGTTTTGCTCGTACCCAAGGTCAGGAAGACTATGCAAGGGCATAGGTTATTGGGAAGTCAGTCACTTTAGGGTGTGGCTGCCACCACTGAACTTGGTGAGAATTTAAGGGTTGGTAGAAGCTGGCCAGGTACAGGGGTGAGGGTGTGTCAGGCAGGGGTGAGGGCATGGAGGGGGATGCAGAGGCCTGTACCCTGGAATGTCCTTTCACTCCCTAAGGTTTTGTTCTCCTGATCCCTGAGTACATCCCAGAACACGGTGGGGCCCTAGCAGGGGAGAGGTAGGGAAGCATGTGTTGTTCATCTGGGGAGCTTGTTAGGCAAATCAGATTAGGGGCCAGGCTTTCAGTGGTGGGTGCGAGTGTGGGAGTGATGAGTGTACAGGTGTCTGTGGGAAAAGCGATGGGGATGGGGTCAGCCCCAGCCACCATGAAGACCTTAACTGTGCATCCACCCATCCCAGCAGCCTCCCTGAGTGAGTGCCTTCAGGGTGCAGGTCCTGTTTTGCACATGGAAGTGAATCAGAGTGGGACACTGCCTTGCCTTAGAGAGGTCACACTTCTCCTTCTTCTTCGTTTTTTGTTTTTTTTTTTTTTGTTTTTTTTTGTGTTTTTTTTTTTTTTTTTTTTTTTTTAACTTGCAACAGAGTCTCACTTGTTGCCCAGCCTGGAATGCAGTGGTGTGATGTTGGCTCACTGCAACCACTGCCTCCCAGGTTCAAGCAATTTTCCTGCCTCAGCCTCCTGGGTAGGGTAGCTGGGAAGATGGGCACGCATTACCATGCCTGGCTAATTGTTGTATTTTAGTTTCACTGTATTGACCAGGCTGGTCCCAGTCTCCTGGCCTCAACCAATCTGCCCGCCACAACCTCCCAAAGTGCTGTGACTACAGGCGTAAGCCACCACACCGGGCGAGAGGTCACACTTCATGCCAAGTGGGTGGCAGCGACTCAGACAGCACCCCAGCTGGTGCTGGGAGTGAGGGGTGCTCAGTGTCCTAGGAAGGCAGAGGGCTGCATGAGAGGTTTGGGGAGGAAGGGCTGGAGGAGGATTTGAGATTTTCACCTGAGCAGCTGGGTGGATGGAGGGGCTGTTTACAGAGAATCACAAGAATGTGGATGAGCAGGTTAGGGCACTAATAAAGCACTGTTTTGGCCCCCGGAAAATTTGAGATGCTTCCCTGTGTCCAACTGGGGCTTTGGGAAAGGTCAGGGCTGGGCATCTGACTGGGATGGATGTCTCTGGCTGGCAGCAGAGCATGTGGATGGTTTGTGAAGCCCGGAAGGGCATGAGATTTCCTGTGGCAGTGCCCACTGCAAATGGAAGGGCATTTGGCCTGAGCCCAGACATATACAAGTTGGGCAGAGCAGCTATGGAGGTACAGAAAAACCAAGGGTGTGGGGGCACATGAAGCAGGAATCTCAAATAAGATGAGGAAAGAGGTTTTAAAGACGATCAGGGCTGGGGACACTGGTGCATGCCTGTAATCCCAACACTTTGGGAGGCTGAGACGAGAGGATAGCTTGAGGCCAGGAGTTTGAGACCACCCTGGGCAACATAGGGAGACCCCATTTCTATAAATAAATACCATTGGTACTTGGCATTTCGGGTGGGGAACAGCAAACACATGAAAGCTCTGAGGCAGGAAAGGGAAGTGATTAGTGCTTGCTCCTGGTTCCTTTATCAGACCTTAAAGAGATGCAGAGACATTTCAGGTACTCCTTGGCCGAGCTCCTTCAGGGAAGGCCTAAGTTCGCTTCTACTTCCCATCTATTAATTTTTTTTTTGGAGACAGAGTCTCACTCTGTCGCGCAGGCTGGAGCACATGCAGTGGCACGATCTAAGCTCACTGCAACCTCCACCTCCCGGGTTCAAACGAGTCTCCTGCCTCAGCTTTCCCAGTAGCGGGACCACAGGTACACGCCACCACGATCGGCTAAGTTTTTGTATTTTTAGCCGAGATGGGGTTTCATCTTGTTGGCCAGGCTGGTTTCGAACTCCTGGCCTCAAGTGATCCACCTGCCTCGGCCCCACAAAGTACTGGGATTACAGGCGCGAGCCACCGCGCCCGACCCTTCTTCAGTCCTAACGCCCACCATACGTGCTTCCAAATGTTTGCTGAATGACAAGGTGAACGAGTGAATGGGACTACGTGACTTCCGGTAGCAGGCAATCCTATTCCTTGGACCTCAGTTTCCCTTTTTGTAAAGCAAGCCTGTCTCTCGCTCTCTGCCCTAAAAACCTGAGTTCTGGGCTTGAGATGAGCGCGTCCTGTAGACCAGACTGCAGGTGGACGTTGAGCTGGGTCTTCTAGAAGGCCAGGATCCGGTCAGCTCTTGGGTCCAGTCCTCCCGCGGGACCCGGTACGCCCAGTCCCAGCGCCTTCCCGCCCAACCTCCATTTGTTCCCCCAGGCCCCGCCCTCTCCGTGCAGCTCGCTCTCCGTTGGCCGGGGGGCGGGCCCTGGGCGCCCGCCTCCGCTGGGGGCGGGGTGGCGGGCGGCGGGCGGGGCCGTGTGCACCTGCAGGGTGTGTGTCCCGGCCGCAGCCCCGCGCCAGCTGCAGCTCCTTGCTCCGAGCCGGATCCTGAGTGGGGAACACGCGCTGAAGCGGCGGCGGCGGCCCCGCCCCGGGACTCCATTGTTGAGGCTGCCTCCGCTCTGTAGGCTGCTCAGCTGCGCTCCAGTCGGCCCAGGCGCCGCGGCGAGGAGCGGGCCCTGGGAGCTGGCGGCCTGAGGTGAGACCGGGTGACGGGGTCTGCGGACCGGGCGGGGTTCGCTACGCCGGGCGTGGCGGCTCCGAGTTGGATTCCGCAGGGTCCGAAGTCGGGATCCGAGGTCCTTGCGCCTGGGCTTTGTCTCGGCCTCGGGTGGCACCGGGGGCTTCGCGCCTGCTGCGATACCGCGTGGGCCTGCGCGGGGGTCCCGGTCGCCCTGCGGGTGGGGGCCGGTCCCCACTGCTCCCCGGATCCCCGCGTCTGCCGCGGAGGGTACTGCATGGACCCGGGCGCTGGCTTCTGAGCCGAGATGACGTCACTGCACTCCAGCGTGGGCGACCGAGTGAAACTCCGTCTGGAAAAAAAAAACTTGGTAAAGTGTTTTACCCAGCCTAGGTACGTGTGGTAGAGCCGAATGAAAGCTTAGAAAAAGATGACTTGAGAACTAGCCCAGCAGAGGAATCAGGTGGGATGTGTTGTTACTGAGTAAGTGAAATTTGCACCTGCTTTCTCCCAGGCCTCGTTGAGTTGTGTACAACAGAGAGCTCAGGTGTTGGGGGCAGTTGACCGGTTGAAGAATGCATTGCTATTATGGGAGGAACATTGGGCTTTGAAAAAGCAGAACTGGATCCACGTTCTTGCCTGGTAACTCTAACTATCATCTAGTTTGTAAAGGGGAATGCAGTTCACTGAAAAATTCTTATGATAGTGGGGAAAGGATTGGGGTGTCTGCATTGTTTTGTGTAATATAGGTCATATGAACGAGCATTTAGGCTGGAGGCAGGCTTTTCATCTCTATAACTTTACTTTCACAGGACAATTCCATCATGATTTGAAGATTTTTGAGTCAAAACTACATTATTCTGCTATGTGTTTCGGGGCAAATTTATACATACAATTTGCTTAAATATTTCAGATGATACAAGAATATATATGTGGGGTAAAAAGCTGAAATTTGCATTCCGCCTTCTCTAGAAGTAATCATTGTGAATAGTTAACTCTGTATTCCAGCTATTTTGTATACTATAAATACACTGTGAACATTTGAGTGTATATAGACATGTATGTTACACACAGTTTTAGAGATGGAATATTGCTGTGTTGCCCGTGCTAGTCTCAAACTCCTGGGCTCAAGTGACCGTCTCGCCTCAACCTCGCAAAGTTTTGGAATTACAGGCATAAGCCACCGCGCCTGGCCTGCATGAGTATATTTACTAATTGCTAAGTTACTCTGTTCAATACGTGTCTATTGAACTCCCCCATGTGCCAAGCATTGTTCTGAATACCTTATATGCACCAATTCACTTAATTTTTAGAGCAGCTCTATTATTGTGGCCCTTTTACAGTGAGGAAACTGAACCACAGAGAGGCTGGGGACGTTGTCTAACATCACACAGCCGGTGCTGTTGGAATTGAGGTTTGAACCGAGACAGCTGGCTTCAGATCTCTTATCTGTTATCATAGATGGCACACCCAAACCTTAGGGCCGCCTCCCAAGCCTTGCCTCCGATACGGGCTCGCCTGAGCTCTGCAAGAGCCGTGTATGTGAGGTTTCTTTCCTCTTTAAGAACACAAGTCTTGGAATTGTCGCAGACCCTGGTAGGACCTCTTGAGGACCAAAAACAGGGATTCTTCAAGCCTGCTCCAAGGGCCAGGTCTCTGATTTAGCTACTTGGAAGGTAGACGTGGAAGACAGTAATTTTACCAGAACAAAAAGTCAGGATGGCTGGGCTGACTCGGCCTGATGCAGTGGCTCATGCCTGTAATCCCAGTACTTTGAGAGGCCGAGGCAGGTGGATCACCTGAGGTCGTGAGTTCGACAGCAGCCTGACCAACAAGTTGAAACTCCGTCTCTACTAAAAATATAAAAAGTAGCTGGGCGTGGTTGCAGGTGCCTGTAATCCCAGGTACTTGGGAGGCTGAGGCAGGAGAATTGCTTGAACACGGTTGGTAGAGGTGGCAGTGAGCTAAGATTACGCCACTGTACTCCAGCTTGGGTGACAGAGTGAGACTCCGTCTCAAAAAAAAAAAAAAAAAAGAAGAACAACAATGGCTAGGCTGACTCATAGGGAAGAGGCCCCACAGCAGCCGTAGGACCTTGGCCACTTGGGTGGAAAAGAAGGAAGGAAGAGCTTCACCCATGGCGGTGACCTGGACTGCAGAAACCACACTAAACAGTCCACATCCTGGAGCCTGGCCACCCCATTTGCTTCTCTTCTCCTTGGGTAGAGGGCGTGGGGAGCTTTCTAGCCCGGAGGCTGAGCAGCGCAGCTTCTAACCAGGGTAGGTGTTTATCTGTCCCTGGGAATACAGACAGCGTTCTCATAAACAGCCCAAATCCTCCTGAACAGCTTTTTGTAGGGCGGGGCGGGGCAGAGGGTCATTTTGACTCGTAGGTACCTTTTCCACTTTCACTGCTGATAACTGTGTTACAGATTAAAGTTTTGTTTTTGATACTGAAGAGGGCTTAAGAGAGTGAGCTATTATGGCACATCTAAGTCTGCTAAAATAGAACCACAGGGTAGTGTAGGAAAATCTCTTCTAAATTATGGATCATATATGGTGAACGTTAGAAGTCATGTGTACCTAAGTTGAAAAATCAAAACATGTCTTGTATTGGGGTGACCCCGGTCTGGGTGCCACTGCGCCTTGTGTGAACACAGGATGCTGAGGTGTAGGGATCAACAGGCTTTTTCTGGACATCTTCCGCTTCTCTCTTGGAGTAAAGTGGGGCGACAGTAGGAGTGCACAGCTGTTGGTCCCCTAAATTTGTCAGCTGTTTTTCCTGTGGGATTCCATTTAATGCAATCGTGGAGGTAAAATTATTTTATTGAAGATGAAGATAGAGGCTTAAAGAAGTTAAGAAAATTGTTCAAGGTCACGTCAATTTTTTATTTTTATTTTTATTTTTATTTTTATTTTTATTTTTTTGAGACTCAGTTTTGCTCTTGCCCAGGCTGGAGTGCAATGGCGTGATCTCGGTTCACCACAGCCTCTACTTCCCAGGTTCAAGTGGTTCTCCTGCCTCAGTCTCCCGAGTAGTGGGATGACAGGCATGCACCACCATGCCAGGCTGATTTTGTATTTTTAGTAGGGATGGAGTTTTTCCATGTTGGTTAGGCTGGTCTTGAACTCCCAACCTCGGTTGAACCACCCGACTCAGCCTCCCCAAGTGCTGGGATTACAGGTGTGAGCCACCACGCCTGGCCGAGGCCATGTAATTTCTTAAGTGGAAAGATGAAGTACTTGATGAACCCAGAAGTTTGACGTCAAGGCCCTTGATCTTTCCATAACACGTGGTTCCTTCCCTGGTTGGTGGGAGTGACTGAAGAACTTAAGGAAGCTGTGTTTTGTGGAAAGAGGACCTGAGGGGTGTATGGTCTTTCCAGGCTTGGAATCTGCCATGCTGGGCTTCTGAATTGTATAGCGTGGCCACATAGAGAGAAGCCCCTCATTTAAGACTTGTTTTTTGGGGGAAATAAAGGAAGGCTGCCCACATGAGACAGGCAGAGGCGACTTTCTCAGAAGTGCTGTGGCAAGGGAGTTGGCACCATCACTTGCGTGTGGCACAGACTGATATGCAAGTGAATGGCGGATGAGGAGTGGGGAAGCTTCAGGATGGAAAAGAACGGCTCCCAGTGGAGGCTGTTGTGAGGGCTGGAGGCGGCTGTGCAGAAGCGGAGTGTCCTTGGTTGATTAGGGGTATATTTGGCTTTCTCTGAATGATCCTAACTGGAAACAGGGGCCAAAATTAGGGTGGCTGTTAGTTTTGAGTCAAGTCCTGGCCACCTAGGACAGAGTCGTTTCTTAGTTTCTGGGTTGTGGAGAGAGAGCAGTCTGGCTTCCTGTCTGAAGTGCTAGCCTGGCTGGCCTCCTGGCTGTTGACTGTAGATAGGAGATTGGTTTCCTGGGTGGGCAGCTACAGGTTGTGGTCTGAGTTCTGTATGTCTATACAAACTTCTCAGCAGTGAGCTGAGATTGTGCCACTGCACTCTAGCCTGGTGACAGAGCAAGACTCTGTCTCAAAAAAAAAAAAAAAAAAAAAAAGAGGAGAAAGCAGAGAGCTCCCACTGCCCTGGTGTGAGGAAACAAGAAGAAAGGTGGCTGTCTGCAAGCCAGGAAGAGGTCCCTGTCCGGGAACTGAGTTGGCCGACACTTTGATCTTGGACTTCCAGCCTCCAGAGCTGTGAGAAATAAACTAATGTTTAAACCACACAGCCTATTGTGTTTTTGATGGTATTTGCCTACGGTATTATGGCCATCTGATTTGACTGATACAGAGATGGTTCCAGAATACTGTAGCCTGTATCAGAGTTGGTGATGCCATGAAAATAAACGTGGTAGTTCATTCCTTTATATAAAGATAGCGCTGTGAGCCCAGGGCCTTTGCTCGTGTCTTAGTTGTGTCTTGTTTTCTTATAATAGCTTCCTAATTTCTCTTCTCCCCCTCTAATTTATATTATATATCTGGATTAAATCATATAGGGTATGATTTTATACTTTATGTCTATACAAACTTGTAGTGATTTTATTTCATTTTATTTGATTTTTGAGACATGTCCTTGCTCTGTTGCTCAGGCTGGAATGCAGGCGTGCCCTGACAGCTCACTGTAACCCTAAATTCCTGGGCTCAAATGATCCTCCCGCCTCAGCCTCCTGAGTAGCTGGGACTACAGGTGTGCTATCCTGCCTAGCTAATTTTTAAATTTTTTGTAAGGATAGAGTCTTGCCGTGTTGTCCAGAGTGGTTTCAAACTCCTGGCCTGAAGCAGTCCTCTCGCCTCAGCCTCTCAAAGCACCGGATTACAGGCTTGAGCCGCCACACCCGGCCAAGTGATTTTTCATTGTTAAGATCAAGGACAGGTTCCCTGGCTTGGCATTCAAGGCTCATGATCAGGTCGTGATATGCAAGTTTGGGTTTCAGTGTTTCCATTCCCGCCATGAGCCTTGCACTCCAGCTTGTTTCCTAAGCCCTGTTCTGAAGCCCAGCCTGAGAGCTGCACTTAGAATTTGTACCTTCTCATCTCTTCATCGTCTTCGCCTATGTTCTTATCTCCATCTGGGACATCGTCTTCGCCTATGTTCTTATCTCCATCTGGGACATCGTCTTCGCCTATGTTCTTATCTCCATCTGGGACATCGTCTCCACACTTCTGCCTCTTTAAATCTTCTCCATCCTTCAAGACTTGAAATACTCGCTTCCTTTACATGATCCCCGCTGTGACATCCAAGCTAGAATTAATCCTTCTTCCTTTGAACTCTGATAGTGCTTAATGTTTTTCATCCTTTAATTATACAGCAGTCCTGTGTGTTAGATATTATTATTCTCCCAGTTTTTCATAGTTACTTTGAAAATATTTGCTATAGTCATATATTTTGAATATGTAATATGAGCGACATTCAAAAGGTCCTGGAGAGTGAAAGGCAGTCCTACTCCCATCACTGCTCTGTGACCACTCTTGCCAGTTTTTGTTTGTTTGTTTTTCCAAGGCAGAGGCTTGCTCTGTCACCAGGCTGGCGTGATCTCAGCTCTCTACAACCTCCGCCTCCCAGCTTCAAGCGATTCTCCTGCGTCAACCTCCTGAGTAGCTGGGACTACAGGTGTGCTCCACCACGCCCAGATAATGTTTGTATTTTGAGTAGAGACGGTGTTTCACCATGTTGAACAGGATGGTCTGGATATCTTGGCCTAGTGATCCACCTGCCTCAGCCTCTCAAAGTGCTGGGATTACACGAGTGAGCCACTGTGCCCAGCCTGTGTGTCTTGTTTTTAAAAACACAGATGTTGGCATAAGATAAACACGGTTGTCCACCGGTAAGTATTTAGGTTGTTCCCAACCGTTTGGATTAATCAATGCTGAGTTGTACATAATTCTTGCATATTTGCGTGAATATGTTCATAGGATGCATTGCTAGAAATGGAATTGTGGGATCCAGTGTTCTGCGAATTTTAAATGTTGATGGGTGTTGCTGGATTCCCTTCTGTTAGGGCCATACCGTTATCTCACTGTCAATGTGTAAGGGCGCCTATTTCTATTTCCTTGCCAACAGTTTCTTCTCAGCTGTTTTCTTTGACATCACACACACACAAATAGCCCCCTTGTTCCATAAAACATGGACATTTTACATTTCTACTTAAAGTGTGCTCACACTGACTGAAGCCCTGTGTTGCAGTGATGTGTGCTGCTAGGATTGTGGCTCTGTTTCGAATTTGCTAGCCAGGCTATGGCTTTCCAGGCAGGTATTTTTTGTTCATGTTGTTGCTGCCATTGGGCTGTGTGAATTTCCCTCCACTGCCCAGCCAGATTTCCTTTCCAGTGGACGGGCTTAGTGTCTCATCCAGCAGCCCTGTTTCCTGGTGACCTGGGCCGAGTGTCTCTTACAGCAGCCCTGTTTCCTGGTGACCTGGGCCGAGTGTCTCATCGGGTAGCCCTGTTTCCTAATGACCTGGACCGAGTGTCTCATCCGGCAGCCCTGTTTCCTGGTGATGTGGACCCAGTGTCTCATCCGGCAGCTCTGTTTCCTGGTGATCTGGGCTGAATGCCTCCATGAGAAGTTGCACCCATCTTCTCCAGTAGTGCATCTTTTCACAGCAAGCAAAACATTTTTACCGCGTTTCTAGTGGGACAGGCACTAGCTCTTTTCTGGGCATCAGGAGACCTGGCTTTGTTCTGGTTCAAGCCACAGCTGGTGAGTTACCAAAGACAAGTCGCATCTGGTCCCTGGTCCTTTGCTTTATAAGTGGAATCACAGTCCGAGTGGACATCACTGCCCTGGCCTCTATGCGGTGCTGAGTGTTGTGGGGATGATGGCTAAGTGTCAGGGTGCATTTCCACCACTAGGGGATTACAGTCCAGCAAAGACACAGGAGAAAAACTAACAGCCCCGGGCAGGTACACAGAACCAGAGGAGTTTGAAAGGATGGTTCCAAGCTCCTTGGTGTGATTGATGTGATCACAATAAACATTTTATCTCTAAGTCTTGGGCCATTGGACCAAGAGAAGAGAGAGCTGGTGTTGAGTTGTAGTGAGAGGTGCGTGGTTCGTGTGCCTGGCTTGGACTCAATTCCATTAAGTCCCATTCCATTTTACCTTCTGTTTCCACCTTTTTCATGCTCCTGCTTGTTTCTCCAGAAAAAATTGCAATAAATTCCTTTCAAAAACTTTACAAAAGCCATAGATGCTTATTGAAAATAGTTCAAATGATATGGAAGGCAGAAAGATAGTGAGTGTTTTTCTGTTGTGTGTTTGGATGAATGTGTCTTTGGGGTAGTCACTATTAACACTGGGTGTATTTCCTTCCAGATCTTTTCCAGTGTACCTACAAATATATATGTACACTTTGTAAAAAACAAAATAGTACCTGATAAACACTGAGTCCCCCTACTCCCACTGCACAGTCTCCATGGACATCTTTTCATGGTGATACGATGAGACCTGATCGACTCCTTTCGTTCGCTGGAGTGGCGGGTAATAATAGCTACAGATAACTCACCTTCAGTGGGCATTTACCATGTGACAGTGTCTGTGCTCCAGGCAGGCTACATGAAGTGTGTCTTAAGGCTTTTTACAACAATGCTATGGGTGAACACAGTAATTGTTAACATTTTGCAAATGATAGAATTGCAGTAAGGAGAAGCAAAGCTGCTTGCTCACACTCATGACAGAATTCCCAAGAGAGAGAGAGAGAGAACACTTTTAAAACAATTGTTGTTATAGTCAGATGATTTATGATCATTTGAAGAAATAGTGCATTCAGTGAATACATTTCAGGGTCTGGTACAGTCTGGGAGCTGTTCCTGAAAATGCACTGGGCTAGAGATAAGGGAGAGGTCCATTGGCCCTGGGCCCCTAGTGCAAGGAGGGAGGTCCCGGGGAAAGGGGGCATGGAAAGGAGGTCTCTGAACAAACCTTGCAACATCCATTTCTGCTGAGTCCGGTCCGAGGTCTGGTTCTTGACATGTACACTTTTCAGAGATACTTGGTTTCGATTTTTATCATGGCTCACCTGAGCAGCCATGGTTTCGAACTGCCTGGAGATGTGGTCTGGCAGGCCAGTGCTATGGCCATCCTTCCCGCTCCTGCAGGAGGGGAGTCATCCTGGGACTAGAGGGCTTCGCCTGTAATCAGCTATCTCATAATAAGTGGATTTGATGCTGGTTTCGCTAAGGCAGGAAACTTCTCATTTGGAAGGAAAACTGATATTTGTTTTTGGGTTTTGCTGAGGAGCCACAGGGTTTAGAGCAGGGACTGGAAGTTTGTTGACACACACGTGAGCGCACTCAAACATCTTCCATGAAACGTGGAAATAAACACAGTGTTTCAGAGAGGTCCCTGGCTTTGGGATATAAATATTTCTGTAACAGAATGGCACTGGATGTCTGCTGTATTTTTTTCTCTGCTATTTTGGCAAGTTTTATTTGGGTGTGTGTCTCCTGTACAGCAGGTATGACATCAGTTTTTGCCACCAAGTATTTACAGCCTTGGTACCTCCTATGTGGGTCACTTTTATGCCCTGGTTTCTTTGGGGGAAATTGTAGGTCTCCTACCCAAAGCACATTGCCCATTTCAAGGTGCTCCTGGTTTCTGAACACCTGTGGCAGTGCCTTCCATGTGGGTGAAGCCAGCCGAGAAAGTACCCCTCCCCAGGGAGTGGGGACTGGTGATTGCCTGAGTGAGGAGGCCAGGTATGAGCCCTGGACTAAAACTTGTGACCGACTGCTTTTCCTTCCCCTCCTCTCCCTCCTATTTTTCCACCACCTCAACTTTTTAAAAATTTCTTATTAAAAATTAAGCAATTATTTCTGTTTCCTTTATTCTCTATTCCTTGCTAATCGTATGCAGAGTGAGCCTGGGACAGTGGAAAGGAAAGTTGTACTTAGCTTCAGATGATCCTACCAGCCCCGCATTGAGGGGCTTCCGCCAGGCGGCATTGTCATGTGGTGTTGTGGAGGTTCTCCTTTCAGTCCTCAGCGTTAACCAGCAGAGGCAGGTGGTACTTATTCCTGGCTAATGTTGAGAAAATTGAATTCAAAGTGGCTAAGGGAACTTCCCAAAGTCACATAAGAAGTAGCAGAGTAGAACCAAACACAGATTGTCTCTGAATCAGGCAGGTTGTTAGATTCCAAAATGGGCTCTTAGTTTTTGGAGGTCAAATAGCTGAACAGACACAGATATTTCTTTTTTCTTCTTCCTTTTTTTTTTTTTTTTTTTTTTTTTTTTTGAGCTAGGGTTTTGCTATGCTGCCCAGGCTGGTGAAGGCTCAAGCTGTCCTCCTGCCTTAGCGTTCTAAGTGCTGGGCTTACAGGTTTGTGTCACCACACCCAATCGAACAGACATTTCTTTAAAGGAGACATACAAATGGTCAAAAAATACGTGAAAAAAATGCTCAACATCACTTATAATCAGAGAAATGCAAATCAAAACCGCAGTGAGGTATCATCTCACCTGTTAGGATGAGTATTATCAAAAAGACAAAAAGTAACAAGTGCTGGCGAGAATATGGAGACAAAGGAGCTCTTACACACTGTAGGGGGGTGTACACTAGAGCAGCTGGCTGGGCGTGGGGCACACGCTGACATCCCAGCACTTTGGGAGGCCGAGGCGGGCAGATCACCTGATATCAGGAGTTGGAAACCAGCCTGGCCAACATGGTGAAACCCCGTCTCTACTAAAAACACAAAAATTAGCTGGGAGCGGTGGATCATACCTGTAATCCCAGCACTGTTGGGCGGCTGAGGTGGGTGGGTCACTTGAGCCCAGGAGTTCAAGACCAGCCTGGCCAACGTGGTGAAACCCCATCTCTACTAAAAAATACAAAACTTCGCCAGGTGTAGTGGCGGGTGCCCGTAATCCCAGCTACTCAGGAGGCTGAGGCATGAGAACCACTGGAACCCGGGAGGCGGATGCTACAGTAAGCAAGCCGAGATTGCACCACTGTATTCCAGCCTGGGCCACAGTGAGACTGTCTCGAAGAGAAAAAAGAAAAAGAGTAAGAGTAAGTTAGGGCACCCACTATGGCAAACAGTATGGAGGTTCCTCAGAAAACTGCAAATGAAATTACAGTGTGATCCAGCAGTCCCACTACAGTGTAGATACCCAAAGAAAAGGAAATCAGTGTCGGAGGGGCATCTGCACCTCTATGTTTCCTCCAGCACTGTTCACCATAGCCAAGATATGGAATCAGCCTCGGTGTCCAACAGCAGATGATGGATAGAGAAAATGTGGTGTTTATACACAATGGAGTACTATTCAGCCATAACACGGGATGAAGTCCTGTTATTCTCAGCAACGTGGATGGAACTGGAAGATATTATGAAATAAGCCAGGGACAGGAAGTTACACAGCACATGTTCTCTTATGTGGAAGGCAAAAAAGAGTGGATCTCATTGAAGTTGAAAGTAGACAGAGGATCCTAGAAGGTGAGAAGGGTGGGGGAAGAGGAAGATAGGGAGAAATTTGTTAAAGGATACAAAATTATAGCTGGATAGGAATAAGTTCTAGTGTTCTATAACATAGGATGACTATAGTCAACAAGAACATGTAGTTTCAGGCTGGGCGCGGTGGCTCATGCCTGTAATCCTAGCACTTTGGGAGGCTGAGGTGGGTGGATCACCTGAGGTCCGGAGTTTGAGACCAGTCTGGCCAACGTGGTGAAACCCCGTCTCTACTAAAAATACAAAAATTAGCTGGGCATAGTGGTGGGTGCCTGTAATCCCAGCTACCAGGGAGGCCGAGGCAGGAGAATAGCTTGAACCTGGGAAGGAGATGTTGCAGTGAGCTGAGATCACACCACTGCCCTCTAGCCTGGGCAACAGAGCAAGACTTTGTCTCAAAAAAAAAAAAAAAAAAAAAGAATATATAGTTCCAGATAATTGGAGGAAGGGTATTGAAAGTTACCAACACAAAGAAATGATAAATGTTTAAGATGGTGGATATGCTAATTATGCTGATCACATACATTACATGTATTATAACATCACTCTGTGTACTCCATACATATGTACAGTACACAATTATGTGTCAATTAAAAAAAGCTGAACTTAGATTGGAATGGCTATGAAGTAGCTAGCTTTTTCATATTTTTGATATAGACCCTAGGCATTTATTTTAAGTAAACTACCCTTGGCTTCAGGAAATGTTTAGTATTCGAGTTTTAACCTTGCATTTTATAATATAGAGAAGTAAAACTGTAGGTTTACTTTCGATACGGTCATAGGGGTTTGCAGTGATGACTTTTTTATGTAATAAGGGGGAAATATACCTTAATTACTAGGCATACATGCTCATTATTCTTACTCTTACACATTTTTAGTTGTTGTCCAGGCATTGTGATACTTATGTAAACAGTATGCAATATCTTAGGTAGGAATCAGAATTTTAAGGTAAGAATACTTAGAGTTATATATTTTCAAACTTTCAAACTGGACATTTTACATGTCCATTATATAACAGTAATTAAATTTGAAAAAGACAATACCTGTCTTTAATATGGGTGCTGCTCTAGGATTTTTTTTTTTTTTTTTTTTTTTTTTTTTTTTTTTGAGAGAGCGTCTGACTTTCTCCCAGGCTTGAGTGTAGTGGTCCGATCATGGCTCACTGCAGCCTCAGCCTCATAGGCTCGAGAGATCCTCCCACCTCAGCCTCCCAAGTAGCTGGGACCACAGGTGTACAACACCATGCCCAGCTAATGTTTAAAATGTTTGCAGAGACAGGGCCTTCCTCTGTTGCTCAGGCTGGTCTGGAATCCTGGGTTCAAGTGATTCTCCTGCTTCATCCTCCCAAAGTGCTGTGATTACAGGCATGTGCCACTGCCTGGCCCCATATAAGTGGGATGATGACTTGAGCCTAGGAGTTCCAGACCAGCCTGGGTAACATGGCTCAAGACCCTGTCTCTACAAAAACTAAAAAAATGAACCGGTCACCGTGGCACCTGCCTGTGGTGCCAGCTACTCCAGGAGACTGAGGCAGGAGGATAACTTGAGCCCAGGAGTCGAGGCTGCAGTGAGCTCTGATCTTGTCATTGCATTCCAGCCTGGGTGACAGAGTGAGACCTTGTCTCTTAAAAAAAGTTACTGACTACCTGATTATTCATACGAAAAAAAACCTGAACTCTGATCTAAACCTCATACCTCGTACAAAAATTAACTCAAAATAGATCATGGATTAAAACGTGAAATACAAAATAAAGATGAAAGGAGGAGATAGAGACTGGGAGAAACTATTTGCAAACCACATGTCTGATAAAGGACTCATATCTATAATATATAAAGAACTCTCCAAATTCAGCAGTGAAACCAAATCATCTAGTTTGAAAATGAATAGCAGACCTGAAGAGACATTTCAGATAACATATAAGCACATGAAAAGATGTGCAACATCATGAGCCATCAGAAAAATGCACACTAAAGCCACGTCACTATACACCTATCAGAATGCCTAAAATAAAAAGTAGTAACAAGACCAATGCTGATGAGGATGCAGGGAAACCGGATCACTCACACTTGGCTGGTGGGAATGGAAGATGGTAGGGCCATTCTGGAAAACAGCTTGACAGTTTCTTAAAAAGCTAAATGTGCAATTGCCGTAGGAGGCAGCATTCACATTCATGGGCCGCTATCCCAGAGAAATGAGGACTTATGTTCACACAAAAGCCTGTATGTATCTGTTCATAGCAGCAGCATTTATAAAGGCTAGAAACTGGAAACAGCCCGGAGACTGCTCAGCAGGTGAATGGTTAAACAAACTGGTGCACCCAGGCCCCAGATACCACTCTGCAGTAGTTAATGACATCCTTGTTCATCAGTCTTTCAAAGTAGAAACCACCATCATGCTTAATCCCCTTTTTTCCATCCTGGGTCTGAGTGGACTTCATTTTGCATTTCCTTCCAATACATTTTCCCTCTGTCCTTTCTGGTTGTGCCTCATGCCTGATTTGAACTGTTGTAAGAGCCACCGAATTGTTTCTCTGTCTCATCATGGAATCCTTTCTACACTTCATGCCCCACATTGCCATTGGAACAATCTTTCCAAAACATGAACAAACTAACTTAAAAGAAATATCCCAGGTAGCCTTCCAAATAAGTATAAGCTTTCTGTTAGAAGTTTGACTTCTTGTCTATAGGGAACCCCAGGACTGTAGAGAGACGGATTTGCTGTCTGCGTTTTCAGATCAGGCAGAAATCCCTGGAGGGGCCCATGTGGAATAGTGGCACAAATACCGGTTCTAGAATCAGAAGCCCTCATATCCTGGTTCTAACACTAGCTGGATGTTCTTGGGAAAATTTTGGTTTCAAACCTCAGTATGAGGAAGCATACCCAAGGGATCACACAAGGCTGCTGGGAGAAGCGGATGAGGGGCATGGTGAACATGCTGTGTAATCCGTGAAGCACGTCGTATGTGTGAGAAGTGGAGCTGTGTGGATAACGGTTCTGGAATCATTGTATGAAAACGATGGAAAACACATTAGTAGTTCTGCCTGATGATAGCACTGGGCACCTGTGTTGTACATGCCTGCAACATGGGTGAGGCCCGGGTCAGTACCGCTCACAGTTTGGTTTTCATGCAGTTAGAAAGGCCTGAGAGGACCCTTCCCCCCTCCAGCTGTAGGAAGGAGGCGGCTGTCTCCTGCCTCTATTTGGTGGGATTGTCTGTGGCTCCTTGGGGACAGGAATGCAGGGAGTGGGGGAAGAAAGCCGGCCTGACTGCTCACTAGTCAGCCTTCCCCCAGGGAGGAGTGGAGGGGCCATTTCGTGGTAACTTGCCAAGTCTTTTTTAACCCATCTGCTCTTAGAAATGACCAGCATGACCAAGTAAAAGACCCGTTAGAGACAGATGGGCTGTGTGTCCCGTGCCTTTGTGGCTTTGTGGCCTCAGAGCTGCCAGAACTCGATAGCTTTCTGGGGAATGCTGGGTCAGCCAAGGGGCTGAAAAGAGTGAGAGGAAGAAAATTCCCCCTCGCTGCTCTGGTCTGGGAGTGATTACTGAGGAGAGCGGCATGGAGGGCCCAGCTGTGGGGTCCCTCTCAAGCACGCCCTCACCGCAGTGGGAATGCGGATCTCAACTTCCCTAGGCCTCCGTGATTTTCGTCTGTCACATACTCACGTCCAGCAGGGATGTCTATGGTGATGAGATGAGGGAGCATCCTAGCACATGTGGCACTTAGTAGGCTTGCGGTGAGTGGACTCTGGCGCCAGTGGGACAGGAGACTGGGCGCTGCGTGTGGACGCGCTCACATGCTGGTGTCATGGGTGGACAGAGGAGAGAGGGACGCTCTGCAGTTCTCCTTTTGGTCTGTCACCCCTCCTTTTGTGAACAGAATCCGTGAGTGTATTCTGTTGCCGCAGTCAACTTAGTAGGCTGATTGCTCAATTTTCTGCTTCCACTTTTGATTTCTTAAGAATGGGAAAAGGAATATTTCCGTTACTTTTCTGGTTGATGGCATACATTCCTTGATATCACCTTAATGCTTTTTAATTTCGATGTATTTTGGATGCTGGAGCTTGCCTGACATCTGTGTTTTTATGCCTCACCCTGTCGCGTAACTGTTGGCCACACCAGGACCAGAGACAAGTGACCAGACCGATTGGTAGCAGGGCTAGGACTGGAATTCTCCAGCCTTTTGATGCCCAGCAGGCTCTGTTTTCTGTATTGCACTGCTCTTCCCTGTTTCAACCCCTGTTAGGACAGTGGATGTGAAATGTAGCTGGGCGCTTTTGGGGGTGTGATAGAAGTATGGCAGATGCCTCAGACTGGCATTTTTCTCTGACTCTGAATTCTCATGGCTCAGAGTCAGTCTCTAGGCTACTGACCGGGAAGATACAGGAAGCTGCTCTGTATGGCAAACTATGCCAGGGCATTTTTTTCACCCGGCAATTTGTTTGGTTTGGACTAGAATAAATCTCTGATGTTGGTTTCTTTGCCAATATTATTAGGGAGTGGAGCCTGACTTGTTAACTTAGCCCGATTCATAGTGCTTAGAATCTCAGTGAGTGTGTGTTGAACTGAGTGGAAGTGTGAGAGCATCTTGGACAGTGGTTTGCAAATGTAGCTGCATCTGGATGGCTGTGAAAAAAGCATGCTTGCTTACTCCCGACCAGTTGAAATAGAATCTGCAGGAATGGAGCCTGGGCAGCTCTAGTGCTGTTAAAAACCCCCAGGTGGTTCTGATATACCGTAAAGGTTGAGATCCACTGATCCACAGTGAATTGGAGGCCTGGATCATAGACATGCCTTACGCTTTCACCAGCTTAGAATGGCTCTTGAGCTTTAGAACTGTGAAAAAAAAAAAATTGTTACCCAGACAAATGTGGAAACAGCCTAAATGCCACATCCTGTTACTACCTGTCATGAAGTATATTTAGCAGTTATTCACTCTATTCTGATCTCTACCCATTCCACCTTTTCTTCAGTGAACAATAATTTGACAGTTGGGGCCGGGCGCGGTGGCTCAAGCCTGTAATCCCAGCACTTTGGGAGGCCGAGGCGGGCGGATCACAAGGTCAGGAGATCGAGACCACAGTGAAACCCCGTCTCTACTAAAAATACAAAAAATTAGCCAGGCGCGGTGGCGGGTGCCTGTAGTCCTAGCTACTCAGGAGGCTGAGGCAGGAGAAAGGTGTGAACCCAGGAGGCGGAGCTTGCAGTGAGCCGAGATCGCGCCACTGCACTCCAGCCTGGGCAACAGCGTGAGACTCCGTCTCAAAAAATAATAATAATAATAATAATTTGACAGTTGGTTATGCAGAACCAGAGTAAGTCTAGTTTGATTGGCGGGAAACGATTTTGGGTATGAAGTACCCTTTAGGCATTTATTAAACTCTTGTTTGTACCACCGCTGTGCTGGACAGTTTATAAATATTACTTCTTTAAACAAGGCCTATTGAGTCAGGCTGCCTGGGTTTTGCTAAGTAGTTGTGTCATTTGGGGTAAGTTTTTAAGCTTATATAAACCTGACTTTCATCTATGAAATGGGATGACAAGGGGTCATTATCATCTCACAGGATCGTGCAAATGTGTGTGTAAAGTGCTTAGTTTCGTGCCTAACACATAATAACTAGTTAATAAAGTTATTACACCATCGTCGTCATATTTAAATGTAAATATTAAGAGCTAATAAATTTGTAAAAGGTACTATACTTTTACCCCTTGACTATTTTAGTTTTAAGTGGTTGGGTTAATTTATCCCTTAAATATTGGCCTCTTGAATACCTTGAATTTCAATTGAACGTAGCCAGAGGATTTCATAATTGGACCATTGCCTCTGGAAGTTGGAGCTTTGTTTGTTCGTTTGGTTTCACTTCCTACACTAAGCATGTGGCTGTGCACACCTTTATGGTGACTTCTGGTACTGGGGAATCAAAGCTTCATTCGCTTCTTTGGAGGAGATGATCTTATGCTATACGAAGCACTCAGACTTTGTTAACTGTGTACCATCCAGACAAGACCAGGTGCTTCCCATGGCAGCCTGTCCTTTTCTTAGCTCTCTCATCAATCTAGCCTGTTCCTTCTATTCCTCTTTATACTAGAACTTGTCTTTGAACAAGGAATGTTGTTTTGTCACTGCTAGGTCTCCAGCAATTAGTAATGCCTAGCACATACTAGGTGCCTCCTGAATGTTAATAGGTGATAATCTAGCAGAACACAGATAAATCCACAGGTTGAGATTTAAGCTGTGTGGTATGAACGCTGCATTGGCAAACTTATTAAATCAATTTTGTTAATACAAGTTTAACATATTTTAGTAAGTGACTTAATTCAGGAATCATTTACTGAGTGTCTTCTAGGCCAGACACTGGGGACAGAAAGGTATTAATATATGATCCCTGCCTCATGCACAGGAAGTCTAGTGCGATGGACAGACACGTGCCAATGGCTGTCATGGAATATGGTGAACATTAAGATAAAGGGGCACCCTGTGTGCTCTTGGAGCACAGAGCAGGGTTTGTGTTCTGGGAACATGGGCTCCATGTGAAAACACAATTTAAATTTTCTTTTTTCTTTTTTTTTTTTTTTTTGAGACAGAGTCTTGCTCTGTGGTCCAGGCTGGAGTACAGTGATGTGATCTCGGCTCACTGCAACGTGCTTCCCCCAGGTTCAAGCGATTCTCGTGCCTCAGCCTCCCGAGTAGCTGGGATAACAGGTGTGCGCCACCACGCCTGGCTAATTTTTGCATTTATAGTAGGAATGGAGTTTCACCGTGCTGGCCGGGCTGGTCTTGGACTCCTGACATCAGGTGATCCTCCCACCTCGGCCTTCCAAAGTTCTGGAATTATAGGCATGTATGTATTCATCCTTTTAAATATCTGCGGGTAGAACTTAACTTTAAATGGGTACTAATTAAACTATTGATGACTTTAGTATGGATTGAATGACTTTGCTTGGGCCTTGTTTTTAATTTCCTTCATTAGAGAGAAAAAAAAATGCACGTTGAATATCCCTCGTCCAAACTGCTTGGAACCAGAAGTGTCTCAGATTTCTTTACATTTTTGGATTTTTGAATATTTGTATTATATTTGCTGGTTGAGCCTCCTGAATTCAAAAATCCAGAGTCTGAGCTGTTCCAATGAACATTTCGTTGAGCGTCACGTCAGCACTCAAAAGTTGTAGATTTCAGAGTTTCTGGTTAGGGAGACTCATCCTGTATGGGTGCTGGAAGGTCACAGGAGTTCTGGACCAGAGGTTGGGTGACTAGGCTTTGGTTTTCGCTTTGTTACTAAACAGGCTGTTTTCTTCCATAAGCTCAGCTTTAGATCCCCCGGTTGTCAAAGAACGGAATGGGCAATCTGATGTTTAAGGCCTCTGTTAATTCTGACTTGGAGACACCTGGCTTCAGTTCATCTTCCTTAGGAGTGGACAAAGAATATGGGAATTTTGAAATTGTTAGTCAACATCTACAGGGTCGTTGCAGCCTGGTTTTGGGTAAAGGTCATCTTTAGTGAGCCCAGGGAGAAACAGTGGTTTAGCTGTCAGCTGAGAGGGGTAAGCGGTCCTATTAATTTTCCTCTGTGTTAGTGAAAGCATTGTGTTAAGGGTCACAGCGTTAGTGGAGCAGGCTGGAAAGAGGAGGGGAACTCACTGTTACAGGTTATATTGAATGTCTTTAGTCACTAAATGCTTTTTATGATATGTTTTTTGGGATTTCAGTGTTGTATGATTTCTCTGTGTTAAGCACAGGACATTTAATATCAGCAAAAAAGAATGCTCTTTCTTTTTTTTTTTTTTCTTTGAGATGGACTTTCGCTCTTGTCACCCAGGCTGGAGTGCAGTGGCGTGATCTCAGCTCACTGCAACCTCGACCTCCTGAGTTCAAGGGATTTTCCTGCCTCAGCCTCCTGAGTAGCTGGAATTACAGGTGCCTGCCAGCATGCCCGGCTAATTTTTGTATTTTTAGTACAGATGGGGCTTTGCCATATTGGCCAGGCTGTTCTTGAACTTCAGACCTCAGGTGATCTTCCTGCCTCGGCTTCCCAAATTGCTGGGATTACAGGCATGCGCCGCCATGCCTGGCCTTGAATGTTCTTTCTATGGGAATCTACGAAAGCCAGCTTTTGAGTCTAGTGGCAGAAAACCTCTTCTTCATTGTTGAGCTGTGCTGTGAGCTTGGTGGGCTTCAAGTCCAGCTGAAAAAGCTGTAGTTTTTTAGGTCAGTTGGCTGTCTTGGAGAACTTAATGAGCACTGGGCTGGAGTGATACTGTCAGAGTTCATGAGCTGTTTGAGACTCTCAAAGCCTAGATACTGGGGTTGCCCAAATATGTCAGCTGGACTCACTATTT
This sequence comes from Macaca nemestrina, assembly GCF_043159975.1. NCBI lineage: Eukaryota > Metazoa > Chordata > Mammalia > Primates > Cercopithecidae > Macaca > Macaca nemestrina. Next base: position 195,109 of record NW_027257889.1, read on the forward strand.
GTCTCGGGAGTCGGGGGATGGAAAATGCTGTGGTCTTAACTCTTCTCTTAATTTGACAGTGCTGTTATTAATGCTAAGAATGATTCATGCGTTTGCATTTTGCTTTGTAATTCACAGAGAATTTCAAAATCCGTTATCTGATTTTATTCCCTCAGCAGTTCTGTGAAAAAGGTAGAACACTTTCATATCTTCTGTTTTCCCGTGATTCTCTTGTGGCTCACAGAGGCTAAGAGCCTTCACCAAGGTCATAGGGTGAATGAGTTGCAGAGCTGGGAGTAGAGGCTCAGGCTTCTAGTGACCCTGTTTCTTCCTTGATAGCTCGCTCTGGTGGCGCTATGTTCAGGTAACTGCGCATGCTCGGTTTGGTCTTTCGTAAATCCCTGCCCCATTTCGGGGGAGGTTCTTGGGAGGCTTCTATTCATTTTGGAGCATTTAAGTATCTTGTCCTCTCTCCCTCTTCCCAGATGCATGGGCATTTCTGCAGGCCCCCAGGCTGGCCCTTGTGCGTGGGGACGTCTCCTGCCTCCACGTTGCTTGAACGCCGCCTTCTGAAGGGGCTCTTCCCCGCATGGAACCCCCTCGTGCTGCCTCCACACTGCAGGCTGTTCGGTAAATGTTCCTAAGTCAGCATCGTTGTTTTCTATAAATGGGACGGGGTATGGATGCCAAGTTCTTTTCTGTGTGAAGTCTTCGATTGTATCATCTTGCCTTCCCCGTGTGTGCTCCTTGAGGTTGTCGCTGTGCTGCGGTCATCTGTGTTCCCTAGGGTGCCTTCCTTGGAGTCCTGGCTGTATTAGACATGCAGTCAGTGTTCACGGCCTAAATGAGAGAAAGGCCAACAGAGCCATTAAATCTGGAAAATGACAAGTGAGGGAAAGCAATTTTTATTGAAGGCATGTGAAAAAGAAATCTCTTTAGAAAAGTTGACCTGTTTCTCAACTGGAGTTGAATTTCAGCTCAGAAAAGCAGCTGTGTGCCGAGGGCTTTGGGATTTCAGTTTGTGACAGATGAATTGAACTTGTTGTTGTATGAATGTGTTATCCTTTTGTGGTTTTATTAGGCCTTTCTCCCAAACGGAATCGATTTTTCTATAAAACTCACACTTCCTTTTTGAGAAGTGTAACACTAATTGTATGGGATGGTCTCCCAAAAGATAACCATCCAGGAACCAAACACACTGCCTGAGACTCACGGCCCCTGGTTTCTGCCTGTGCAGCTGCAGGGCAGAGAGACACGCTCGAGCTGAAATCAAGACACATGTCTGCATCTTCTCTTTCTTGACTGCTGTTTCGTCTCTGAGCTGGCCTGCCTTCAACGTCTAGGAGCTTGGTGGGTGTAGACACATTACGGTATGGAGGAGGGATATGGCGTTGCCACAGCCAGGAGACTCGCTGAAGTCTCTGTTCTCTTCCTGCTCACTGCTCTGACTTTGTACAAGTCACATTTGTAGGGCTGTGCACAGTGGCTTACACCTGTAATCCTAGCACTTTGGGAGGCCGACCTGGGAGGATCTCTTGAGCCCAGAGTTTGGAACCAGTCTGGGCAACATGGTGAAAGCCCATCCCTACAAAAAATAAAAATTAAAAAATTAGCCAGGTGTGGTGGCTCATGCCTGTAATCCCAGCTACTGGAGAGGCTGAGGTGCGAGAATCACTTGAGCCTGGGAAGTGGAGGCTGCAGTGAACCATCATCACGCCACTGCACTCCAGCCTGGTCAGAGCAAGACCTTGTCTCAAAACAGACAAAAACAAACAAACAAAAACCCATGTGTAATAGTGGCAGTAGTTAACTTTTGAAAGTTTGAAGAAAAGTTTCTAAATCACCTGTGACCATGGACAATTTACTTAGCCTTTCTATGCCTCAGTTTCCTCATCTATGAAAAATGAGAGAATATGGTACTGATCTTACAGGATCATTAAACCATTGCCCAGATTGCTTATAGAGCTAGAGCTTTTTCCTTGAAGTACCTGAGTATGGCTGTCAGACATCTGAAACCCGAAGCCATCTTACAACATCATTTGGATGCTACCCCCTCTCCGCCCTTTTTTTCCATTTGTAAGGGACAAGGATCCAGGAAGGAAAGTATCAGCTTACAAAGGCTTTTGTTACAATTAATCCTTTATGTTCTTTCTTTTGGTATCTTATTCTCTGTTTACATTTTTTTTTTTTTTTTTTTACATTTTTTGAGACAGAGTCTTACTCTGTCACCCAGGCTGGAGTGCAGTGGCACGATCTCGGCTCACTCCAACCTCTGCCTCCCAGGTTCAAGTGATTCTTGTGCCTCAGCTTCCTGAGTAACTGAGATTACAGGCGTGTGCCACCACGTCCAGCTAATTTCTATGTTTTTAGTGGAGACAAGGTTTTGTCGTGTTGGTCAGGCTGATCTTGAACTCCTGAACTCAGGTGATCTGCCTGCCTCAGTCTCCCAAAGAGCTGAGATTACAGGTGTGAGCCACTGCGCCCGGCCGCTGTTTCCATTTTGTAACACTAGCGTCACCCCAGTGTAGGGTGGCTAGGGGTATTATTCTTTCCTGTTTCCTGGTGTATTTTCCTCTACAGTCTTGATCACTCTTTAACATACTTTTTGGTTGTCTGTCGCTACCTACAAAAATATATGTTCGCTGTTATATCACCAGTGCCTGGCACATAGATAGTCAATATTTGTTGAATGAATGAATGAATGAATGGGCTGAAAGAACCTTATTCTTCTTTCTTCTGTCACTTTACACCAAATGCTTTTGGAAAATGCTATGTGAACAGGGATCGTAAGCAGCAGAGGTTACACACATGGCTGTGGGATAGCCCATCATCCTCAGATACTTGTCTAGAAGGAGGTGGAGTACTTGAGTAGAAATGATACAAGATAACTTCTTCAGGAAATCAGCCAAGTGTCACAGCTTTTCACACAGGCGTGTGATGTTAGTGTATGTGTGTATGAAGAGCTGTCGTGGCCTAGAATCACGGGCCTTTAGATCCCTTGTACAGATAGAAAAGTAAAGGCAGAGGCCCAGGAATGCTGTAGGCCACCGAGGTAGAGTCCCTGTCTGTCCTTCTCAGTGTCCGGTCACTTCTCACTGCACTCCCCTCTTTACTCCTAAAGCCACTTTCCCTGACTCTGAATGTGTAACCACGAGGGAGAAAATGTACTCCAGGCTCACAATTTGTGGAGAAAAAGCCCAGCACCTAAAAATAATGTTCACAAAGTTTGTACCTAGAAAACGTGGCCATTTCTATCATGTCTTTGAATTTCCCTGTTTCTCATAAATTTTATAAACAAGACAGTAGAAGGAGATTCGTGAACAGCAACTTTAGAACAAGGGGGAAAAGATCAAACCTAGAGCATTCCAGTTTCTGTTTTCTTCTCTGTTTAGGGCTGAGGCACTTTAGCTTCCTGTCTAAGGGACTACTCAAATCTGATTAGAAGCCATTGTGGGCTGGTAATTATCCATAATTTTAGGAAGACAGATGTAGCACCAACTCTGTTCTCTAATAGCAGGCTTATTAATTTTAAATTTGCATGGCAGGAGAATCAGATGGCAAGGTGAGATAAGCATTCAGATGCTTGGTCAATGATAGCTGTTTACTTCCATGTATCACATGGGGATTTGGGACCGGGGAAGCCCGCTGAGAACTGATGATTATCTGTCCGCTAACCCGCTGGGTTCTTTTTCCTCCTGAGCTCAGAAAGATTGCTCCTACTGCAGCCAGGGAAGACAGGTTGTTGACTGGTTAGAAATCATGGTAGGTTATTTTCTCCACTCGCAGTTTGCAGTTGGAAAGCAGAGCTATCAAAAAGTTGTCTCTGTTGTATTTCAAATCTGGGTGTTTAAAAAATTATGTAAGCAATTTAATCATTTCTTTAACAGTAGTTGTGTGTGTTCTTGATGCGAATGAGAGGTGCATTCCCTTGTAAAATCCCTGGGACTTTATAGGAGGATGTGAGCCTTAGAACAGAAGTTGGTTTTCTAGATGATGATGTAGACATGATGCTGAGCACTAGACAAAGATGTTGATTGAAGTGATTTAAAAAAATTTTGTCTGAGTTCAGATTTTACACCAATATTTAGAAAATCTGCAAAATAACTTTTAGGAATGTTCTCAGGCATCCAGTTCAGCCCCCTGCGCACATTGTCATAAAATCCGAGTGTGTGTACAGGGAGACGCATTCCTTTCTGTTCTCATCACAGGTCCTTCCCTGGCTCTGCAACTGCCTGTCATGCGCGTCCGTGTGAAGAGACCACCAAACAGGCTTTGTGTGAACAATAAAGCTTTTTAATCACCTGGGTGCAGGCGGGCTGAGTCTGAAAAAGAGAGTCAGCGAAGGGAGATAAGGGTGGGGGCGTTTTATAGGATTTGGGAAGGTAAAGAAAAATTACAGTCAAAGGGGGGTTGTTCTCTGGTGGGCAGGAGTGGGAGTCACAAGGTGCTCAGTGTGGGAGCTTTTTGAGCCAGGAGAAGGAATTTCACAAGATAATATAATCGCTTAAGGCAAGGACCGGTCATTTTCACTTCTTTTGTGGTAGAATGTCATCAGTTAAGGTGGGACAGGGCATTTGCACTTCTTTTGTGATTCTTCAGTTACTTCAGGTCATCTGGGTGTATACATGCAAGTCACAGGGGATGCGATGGCTTGGCTTGGGCTCAGAAGCATGACATTGTCCTCTTCCCGACCTTCCCTACCTTTTCCCTCCTGTGCGGTTCTCTCACAAAGTGAATGGCCTCAGCCACAGCTTCTCTGCAGCTGCATCAGACTGTGGCGACAGGAGTGGTGGCTCCTGCAGGGCCTGCTGTCCCCACTGAGCCCAGTCTTGCTTGCCGCTGGAACCTGGTCATCATTTTGCACTGAAAGTATGTAATTCTACGGAATGAGAGCCAACATGCTGGGAATGGAGGCGTCTTTATCACGGTGCTCTGCATATTTTAATCTTGTGTGGAAAGTATGGAAAAGTATGTGATACCTGTGGTTTGATGTCAGAAGGACGTTGTGAACTTGACGTGGACTGAGGATGTTCAGGTGCAACAGGCACCCCGGCTTCATTAAATGAGACTTCCGCATCTCCCTGCCAGGCATGCACAGGTGTATGGCCACATCTTATGTGTTATCCTTATCTAGAGTGCGCCTTGTCGTCACGTTTAAAGTTACATGATGATATTCTGCCTCATAGAGTAGGTCCCAAACCGCATTCAACACAGAAATGCACTCTTGCTATTATACATGGAAAGTGCTTTCATAGACCAAGTGGGAGAGCAGTCCTAAAATCTGGGCTGGAATCGCAGAAGGAAGGCTTTGGGAAGCAACAGATTCCCTAGTCCAAAGCTGATTTTTGATGAACCTAGAAACAGGACCAAGAAAAGTGAATTTGCCTAAGGCCCTGACAATGTCACACGGTAGCATTTGAACCTAGCAGTTTCTTGACCTATTTCTTTAAATGATTAGTCATGCTTCCTCTGATTCCTATATAAACGTATTCCTCATTCATTCTTTTGTTTCAGTGAATTATTGCGGTGCTACCACGTGGCAGTATTTGAGTCAAAATGTGGCAGTGTTTATCCCTTTCCAAGGTTTTTAGTTGTACAGTTTGTCAAAGTTGTGCTAACAGTTTCTTGTTGGTTGCAAGGTGTCCTTTCAGAAGCCAATTGTGTGGTGTATTTATATTGATTGTTAGAGGTAGTTTGGTTAGAACCTACTTTAAGTGGCTGGCGTGGGCCTGGGGGACAATAACAGCTGCCTGCTTCATGGGCAGAGATGAAGTAATTGCTTCCTGGGAAGTACCATCCTCCTGGCCACACTCTCCAGCCCATTTCCTTTGTGGTGGTTTCCTCGCATCTGCATGGTTCTGACTTCATGTGAGTCTCATTTATTTTAGCATATGACTTCAGGCTGTGGGGAAGAATGGCCATTTTAGCACAGAGATGCACACAAAGGAACAACTGGCTAAATGTGAGTGAAGACATTCTTGGGGGGGGGATTCATTTCTTTTATTCTGTAACAGGCAGTCTGGGAAGCATTCTGGACATGTGGCCTGTGGCCTGCACTGTCACAGCTCCTCCCTGCAGGATCGCAGATGTTTGGAGATTGTAGTGATAACTGTTATCATTGAGAATGTCATTCTCATAGGCTCTAAAAAGTCAGGATTTATTCAGTGTTAATTTGTTAAAGACAACTGTGTTTCTACCAAATCCACGTGAGACGTTTCTCCCGGCAGTGTTGCTGGGGGTATTCCCGTGGCTTAGTCTTAGGGAAGCACACGCCTTTGAATACTGCTGAATCTGTGAGTACCCAAAGCGCACCGGAGTATTTTTGCCATACGGGGTGTTAGTCACTGATACACGTCTCAGTCAGACCTGATGGATTCTTGACCCCTTCCTTTTTAAATTTTTAATTTTTATTTTTTATTTTTGTTTTTTAAGAGCACAACCCCTCAGGTGGCCACCATGAATCTCTGGTGTTTTCGGTTGGCTGCAGCCTATTTGCCATCTCTGGTTCAAACATATTCGAAGTCTGATGATGCTTCCCTCTGTTGTTCTTCTGCTGTGTGACCTCCACGCACGCAGGGTTCAAGAGTGTCAGAGCTGGGAGCCACCTTCACAACTACCAGGGTTTCCAGAACCTCCTTTATCTAGCCCTGGGGATGAAAGAGATGTCATCAGAGACGGAGGCTTAGTAGGTTTACATGCCATTGATAACGAATGAGGAGGTTTTCTTTTATATAAGGGGAGCTTCTTATAATGTGCTTTCGTAGGGTAAAGAAGCTTTTAAGGTTTGCTTTCTCTGGAAAGATAATTTGTGATCCTGCTGTTGCTTTCAACAAAAATATAATTTGCATACCAGTGCATGTTGTATTGCTGAGAACGGGCTGACAAATGGTTCTTAACTCGTCATTCACTCCGCCACTGTTTCTTGAATGGCATATGTTTGCCAGCTGTAGTAGGAACTTGCTAGGCTCTAGGACTAACCGTTATGAAACGAGGGTCCTGGGGGAAGCAAATGCATATAACTATAAAGGTTTTGAGGGGATATCAGAGGGGGTGCCTATAGGTGGAAAACTTCGTTCATTCATTGCCCCATCTAGGAGGTTTTGTGTCTTAGCAACGTGTTCCATAGCAACACATTCCTCTATCAAAATATTCATTATATTAAATTGAAATTCTCTGCTTAGGTATGTATTTTTCCAACTAAGTTTAGAACTGGTTAAGGACAGGCTATGGGGTATGTATTATATATATCTACACACACACATATATTTTTATATATACACATTACCATTGTAAATATACAATATATATATATACACATATATATTTCTCCCTCTCTATATACACATACAACCCACACATATATATACACACACACATATATGAAACACACACACACACACACACACACACACACACTTCTACTGCCAAGCACAGAAAATCAAAACTAGGTAACAGTTCCTTTTTTTTTTTTTTTTTTTTTTTTTGAGACGGAGTCTCGCTGTGTCGCCCAGGCTGGAGTGCAGTGGCCGGATCTCAGCTCACTGCAAGCTCTGCCTCCCGGGTTTTTACGCCATTATCCGGCCTCAGCCTCCCGAGTAGCCGGGACTACAGGCGCCCGCCACCTCGCCCGGCTAGTTTTTTGTATTTTTTAGTAGAGACGGGGTTTCACCGTGTTAGCCAGGATGGTCTCGAACTCCTGACCTCGTGATCCGCCCGTCTCGGCCTCCCAAAGTGCTGGGATTACAGGCTTGAGCCACCGCGCCCGGCCTAGGTAACAGTTCTTTTAGTGTTCATGAAAAAATAGATGTGTTAGTTGAGAGCGTCGTTAAGTTGCCAGGGGAAACACAGGATGGATTCACAAAGGGAGATAGTGTTTTTGTTTTTTGTTTTTTCTTTGTTTAACTCTTCAATTCGAAATAATCCAGACTTATGGAAAAGTTGCAAAAATAGTACGGAGAATTCCCATATACTCTTCCCCCAGATTCCCCAAACATTTCACCCCATTTGTACTTTCTCTCTCTGTGGATATAATTTTTTTTTTTTCTGAAATGTTTGAGAGAGGAAGGTAGAATGCAGGGCAGGGTGAAAGGTGGAAGGAGAGAGGTGGGTTGGGAGGCTTTTTTTTTTTTTTTTTAACCTCCTGAGATGGAGTTTCGCTCTTGTCACACAGGCTGGAGTGCAATGGCACAATCTCGGCTCACTGTAACCTCTGTCTTCTGAGTTCAAGTGATTCTCCTGCTTCAGCCTCCCGAATAGCTGGGAGTACAGGCACCCATCACCATGCTCGGCTAATTTTTTGTATTTTTAGTAGAGGGTTTTCACCATGTTGGTCAGGCTGGTCTTGAGCTCCTGACCTCTGATGATCCACCTGCCTTGGCCTACCAAAGTGCTTGGGATTACAGGCATGAGCCACTGTGCCTGACGATTGGGAGGCTTTTGCAGTAACTCAAAGTGCTATGATGAGGGCTGGACCTGGTTGGAAATGATGAGGAAGGTGAGAAGTGGTTAGGTCTGGCATATATTTTGAAAGGAGAGTTTAAATGGGTTGGATGACAAGAGAGAGAAAAAGAAGTTTTAAGGATGATGTCAAGGATTTTGGCCTGAGTAACTGGAAGACGAGAGATGCTGTTATTGGGATCGGGAAGACTATGGGAGGAGTGGGTTATAGCAGGGGGAATCAGAAATGTGTTTTCGGCATGCTAAATTTGAGGTCCAAAAAGAGATGTCAAGAAGTGTTGGCCGGACGCGGTGGCTCACGCCTGTAATTCCAGCACTTTAGGTGGCTGAGGTAGGCAGATCACCTGAGATCAAGAGTTCGAGATCAGCCTGGTAATTATTAAAATCGATCATTGATGTTTACTAATTAATCATATTATTGCTCTTAATACTGCAGGGGGTGTACACCTACCTGTGATGTTGTTCCTAATATCCAGGGACAGAGAACATGATGTTAGTTTTAATATCGCAGTAGGTGTGCACTCACCCTGTGACACTGATCCTAATATCCAGGTGGTAGAGTATGACATGACTCCCAACATAGCAATGAATGGACAGCCACCCGGTGATATTCCTCCTAATATTCATGGAAGAAGCACATGATATTACTCCCAATATCGCAGGGAGGGTACAGCTCTTCTGTGATATGGTTCCTAGTATCCGGATGGGGAGAGGATGATAATAGTTCCAGTATCGCAGGCTGTGTTCACCCGCCCTGTGATATTGTTATGAGTACCCTGGAAGGGATATGACTCCCCATAGAGCAGGAGGCGTACATCCAGCCTGGGATATTGTTCCTATTATCCATGGAGAGGAGAGGCTGATATTACTCCCAATATGGTAGGGGGTGTACATCCACCCTGTGATATTCTTCTTAATATTCCAAGGCTGAGAGGTTGATAATACTCCCAGTATCGCAGACACCTTACACCCCCGTGTGATACTCTTCCTGATATCCAGAAGGGGAGAAGGGGAGAAGATGGTATCCCCATATCGCAGGAGGTGAACACCCACTCTGATATCTTTCCTAGTATGCATGGGGAGAGGGGATAATATTATTCCCAATATTGCAGAAGATGTACACGGCCCCCCATGATATTGTCCTTAATATTCCAAGGCACAGAAGACGATGTTACTCCCAATATGGCAGAAAGTGTCCACCCCCCAGTGATGTTCCCATGATCCAGGAGGGAAGAGGATGATGTGACTTTCAACCCTTGCACCCTGCAATGCTCTCACCCTGCAACACCGACACCAGCTCAACCTGACATGGGCCCAGAGGTGCTGGCTGGGGGTGTTCATTGCTTCTCTTTTCTCCCTTGGCAGACTCAGTAGAGGAAGCTGTGACCGAGCAGCCGCAGGAACAAGGTGGGTTTTGCCAGTGGCTCAGGCTTCCTCTGGTTATGCGTTGGGCCTTGGGGTAATGCCGGAGGAGGGGACAGAGCTGAGTACAGTGGGCATTGGATGCGACAGTCACCCCTCTGTGGCGCGGGCTGGGGGCTTGGGGGTCGTCGCCTGAGGTGGGCCTGAACCTCCCGTCTACTCTGGCACCGGAGGCTGTGGGGTCCCACACTTCTTCCAATGCACATGCTGACCCCCGCCTGGTCCCCGACCGAGGTGGGGCATCCTTTCCACTGCTGGGGCCCACATGTAGCTGTGGGTTCCTTTTTCATGACCTGGAGAAGCTGCAGCCTGCCCTGTGCTCTGCCTCAGAGATGGGAGGCCACACAGCCCTCAGCGGGTAGCAGAATTCAGAGCCTTAGGTTGCAGGGGCCTCAACTGAGGTCCCTGAAGGGTCTGCTCCTTACTGAGGGGCTGATTCAGGGAGGCTCTCCCGTCTCCCCTCTGAGGCTCTGTCGCTTCCCCTCACACAGGGTCCGCATGTGGACAGCCTGGTGATGTGAATGCACTAAGGGCCCTTGGAAGTTCCCTGGGAGTGGGATCCATCCCAGTACATTTGGAATGCAGGCACAAGGTCCCACAGGAGGCCCGGGAAGCCAGTGGGGAATGGAAGGCTGTTGTATGTTTGCCTCGGGGAGGGGGTGGTTCCACCCTCTGCCAGAGTCTCTGGAGCAAAGGCACGTGGCTCTCCAGCTGCCCCGGAGGCCAGGGTAGTGTCTGGGAGGGGCTGTGGGCCTCTGCCAGGTGGGGGAGATTTCTTAGCTCATCTAGTGTAGTCAAGTCACATTTGCCTCTAAATCATATTTATTTATTTTTTTAATGCCAAGGCTTTACAGATGAATAAGGAGGCAGTTTGTATTGAAAATATTTTTTGCAAGTGAGCTTGAAACAGAGGGTCTGTTTAAATCTAGGTTTTTTCCTTCCCAGTAATGCCTCCTTTCATCCCAAGTTTTCCAACAGGAAATGCGCTTGTTTGCTCACCTCTGGGAGGGCGCTTTGGCTAGGAATCCACCAAAGCCAGCAGGCACCAGTGGGTTGCTTGAGCAGGCTGGCCTTTGTTAGGAAGCGAGCGCTTCAGGTTTTCAGACCATCCAAGGTGAAGGTGGCCACAGGGGCCTGGAAGCTTTCCCATCCTTCCTGCAGGGATGGTCCATTTCCCTGCACGGAGCTGGGTACATGGGTACAACACCCCTGTCCTGTGCCGTCGGTGGCTTTACCAATTTTGCATAGCAGCTTTTGAGCTGATCAATAGCTCTGATTGGCTGTTGAGGATTTCATGGATTCCTGTACCCCACCGGGGGGCCCAATATGCTGACAAAAGTTACATTTGTAGTTGTAGTGCTGCATATACATGGGTCCAGTTAGAAGGCTTTGATTCTATCTAAAGGGAAAGGCGTCTCTGAGGGATCACTGAGCTGACATAGTCTCCTAAAACCATGCCGTGAGGTGGCGACAAAGCAGGACAGGAGGGTGATTTTGTAGGAGAGTCGGGCCACGGGCCTGCGTGTTCTCTGTGTCCCCGGAGATCGTACGTGCTCCAGACCCTGGGTTTGCATTGCGCATAATTCTCAAGGGCTCATGGCAAGCTGCGCCAGGGACACAGAGGACGGGGATGCAGGGATCCTGCCCCAAGTGGACCAAGGACTCACTGTTGGACTCTAATCTGTCTAGGTGTTTTTGTGACTTGCAGAAATACCTCCACCTTGCTTGGGCCTGGAGCCACAGGAGACCCTGCCGAAGGTGAAGAATATTCTGGAACAATGCAAGACCTGCCCAGGCTGCCCCCAGGAGCCAGCGTCCTGGGGTCTCTGTGTAGCATCCAGCAACATGAGCTTGCAGGACCCCGAGGAGCCCTCCTTCTGCTTGGAAGCTGAGGACAACCGGGAGGATCCAGAGACCCTGAGCTCACTGCTGCTGTTCCTGAACAGCTCTGGATTCAAGGCCAGCTTCTGTGGCCTGTACAACCTGGCGCTGCCATGGCTGAGCAGCATGTTCAGCAGCTTTAGCGACGAGTAGGAGATGACTGGGCGCCTGGCACAGGCCTGAGGGGCGGCCAAGAAAAGTGGCCTCCTCATGGCCCTGGCCAGGCTCTACTTCCTCCTGGGGCGGCTGTGCAGCAGGAGGCTCAAGCTGTCCCAGGCCCGGGTGTACTTGGAGGAAACACTGGGGGCCCTGGAGGGCAGCTTCGGGGACCTGTTCCTGGTGGTGGCTGTGTACGCCAACCTGGCCGGCGTTTACTGGAAGCAGAACCGGGAGAAGTGTACACAGGTGGTTCCCAGAGCCATGGCCCTGCCCCTGGGGACGCCTGGCCACATCTGCAGCACCGAGGCGGACGGGGAGCTCCTGCAGCTGGTGCTGCAGTGGGCGGTGGGTGGCCAGAGCCAGCATGCCTAGGCCCGGGCCTGCTTCCTGCTGGCCAGGCACCACGTGCACCTCAAGCAGCCTGAGGAGGCCCTGCCCTTCCTAGAGCAGCTGTTGTTTTTGCACAGAGACTCGGGAGCCCCAGACGCTGCGTGGCTCTCAGACTGCTGCCTACTCCTGGCTGACATCTACAGCCGCGAGTGCCTGCCCCACCTGGTGCTGAGCTGTGTCAAGGTGGCCTCATTGAGGACACAGGACTCGCTGGCTGGTTCGCTGAGGAACGTGAACCTGGTGCTCCAGAACGCCCTCCAGCCCCAGAGCCTCCCCACCCAGACTGCCCACTACCTCAGGCGAGCGCTGGCCTCCCTAACCCCGGGCACAGGCCAGGCGCTGCGCGGCCTTCTCCACGCCAGCCTGGCCCAGCCGTACAGCCACCATGGCTACCATGGCCCAGCCATCACCTTCATGACGCAGGCGGTGGAAGCCTGTGCTGTTGCCGGAGTCCGTGCCATCGTGGACCCCCTGGTGGCCCTGGCCTGGCTGCATGTGCTTCATAGGCAGAGCCTGGTGGCCCTGAACATCCTGCAGTCTGTCCAGGATGCAGTGGTGGTCAGCGAGGACCAGGAGGGTGTGATTGCCAACATTGGTGGCCGTGGCTCTGAAGAGGACGGGACAGACGAGGCAGGCAGCCAAGGGCTACTACCATGCACTACCGGTGGCTTGGGACCTGGGCCAGCGGAGGAACCAGGCAGTGTTGCTGGCCAACTTTGGGACCAGCTGGCCCAGCACTACCTCCTGGAGGCTGTACGTCTGTTCTTGAGGCTTCCCTGTGGGGAGTGTGGCCGGGACTTCACCCACATACACCTGGGCTGCCTCTTCACCTGCCAGGGCCCGGCCCAGCAGTGCAAGGGCTACTACGAGTGGGCCCTTCTGGTCGCCGTGGAGATGGACCACGTGGAGAGTGAGTGCCCCAGTTCCTCCTGTGAGCCTTCTGGGGCCACTTGGGTCAGGGCACACCTGGGGTTTGTGATTCGGAAACAAGTGGTGGTTTTTCCACCATCGAAAGCGCTGAGTCATGGCCAGCAGCAGATGTTGGCAAACGCCCTGGAGACAGGCCGTTCCCATGCAGGGCCAGGCCCTCTGTACCCTACTGAGGCAGGCAGCTCTTCTTGGTTTGCCCAGGGACCATCCTGCCTTGAGCACGGAAAGTCCTGTGTGCTGGGAATCCCTAGACATAACCCTGGGATCAAGGCATGTTGTGCTGAGCTAGGACTTGGGGCCCCTCCATGAGCCAGGCCCTGAACGCCAGTTCTTGTGCCTGTGTTTGCTTGGTATCTCGGCAGCCCTGTGCACCGGTCATCCCACTTCACAGAGGACACAGGGGCGGGTGATTGCCCAAAGCCACAGAGCAGTTCACGCAAAAGCAGCTCGTGCTGAGTGTGCCAGGCCCCACCCACAAAAGGGGCTTGTGGGGTCCTCGGGAGGGAGGTGCTGAGCGTGGGAATGTGAGCTTCAGGCCAGAGAAGCCACAAAAGGGTGAGTGGCGTGATGGCGGGGCAGCACTTGGCCCCGGGTTAGGGAAGCCTCTTTAGTTTGGGCCCAGAGGGTTAAGAGGATGTAGTCAAGTAATAGGTGTGGATGAGGGGCTGATGGTGCAGCCTGTGTGAAGGCCCAGGGGTGAGCGAGTGGGGGTGAGTCAGCGAGGATGGGTGGGGTGTGAGTGGTGGTGAGTGAGCGGGAGTGTGAGTGGGGATGAGTGTGGTGTGAGTGGGGGTGAGTGAATGGAAGTGGGAGCGGAGATGAGTGGGGAGTGATTGGGGGTGAGTGAGCGGGGGTGAGTGAGTGGGGGTGAGTGAGCGGGAGTGTGAGTGGAGATGAGTGTGGTGTGAGTGGGGGTGAGTGAGCGGGACTGTGAGTGGGGATGAGTGGGGTGTGATTGGGGGTGAGTGAGTGGGGGTGAGTGAGTGGGGGTGAGTGAGCGGGCGTGTGAGTGGGGATGAGTGGGGTGTGAGTGGGAGTGAGCAGGAGTGTGAGTGGGGATGAGTGGGGTGTGAGTGGGGGTGAGTGAGCGGGCGTGTGAGTGGGGATGAGTGTGGTGTGAGTGGGGGTGAGTGAGCGCGAGTGTGAGTGGGGATGAGTGGGGTGTGAGTGGGGGTGAGTGAGCGGGGGTGAGTGAGCGGGGGTGAGTGGGGGTGAGTGAGCGGGAGTGTGAGCAGGGGTGAGTGAACAGGGCTTATGCAGGGAGGTGCAGAGTTGGGAGGGGGTGGGTTGGGTGCTGGATGGTGAGAAGCTCTTCTGGAGAGCTAAGCAGGGCCTGGGGCCTCAGGCTGTGGCTTGGCCTTTTCCCCAAGAGCACTGGGGAGCCACGGAGTGCTATCGAACAGTCAGTGCAGACCGAGCAGTGAACGGACAATAGCTGGGCAGGGCTGTCCGAAATCTAGGCCGCAGAGAATAGCTGAGGAAGTTGAGTGCAGGGAAATGGCTGAGACAAGGGATACTGCTGAGGCCCCTCTGCCTTGCAGCGCTTTGTCATGGCATAGTGACACCACTCAGAGGTGCCTCTTGTGGCCTGGACCAGAGCTCCAGGGGCTGTGCCCAAATCTGAATCTGCTCATTTCCCAGCACAGGCCTGGCACCCACTCCTGGCCCTAGGAGTGATGAGATTTTGGAAAGGACCATGTGAAGGGGCCCCGGTCCCACACATCTGCCCAAGGAGGGTTTTGGGGTTCAGACCCAGGCTTCTTCCCCAGGGACATTCTCTGACTGGAAGGAGACCCTCCAGGAACCCAGCGCCCCAGTCCCCACTGCAGCCTCCGGTGGCTCCTGGCACAATAGCCTGTGGTATCTCCTCCTATGAGGCCCTCCCCTGGGTGCTGGGGGATTCAGACTTGCAAATGCAGGCCAGGGAACGGGGATCATGCTTCCCTGTCTCCCCACCCTGAGCTGAACGGTCGGGGAGACCAAGGGCGGGGCTGATACCCCACATGCTTCCTTGGGGTCATTTTTGAGTCACTTTCGGTAGTTTGTGTCCTTCTAGGAGTTTGGCTGTTGTGTCTAGATGGTCTGGCTTCTTGGTGTACAATTGTTCGTAGTGTTTTCATGGAATCCTTTTATTTCTGTCAGGTCGGCAATCATGTTTCCTCTTTCATTTCTGATTTTAGAAACTTGGGTTTGTAATTGTTTATTTATTTTTATTAGAGATGGGGTCTCATCATGTTCTCCCAGGGGGGTCTTGAATGCTGGCCTCAGTGATCCTTCCCCCTCGGCCTCACAAAGTGCTGGGATGACAGGCGTGAGCCATGGTGCTCAGTCTCTGATTTTAGTCGTTTGTGCCCCATCTTTGTTTTCTTGGTCAGTCTGGTGAAAGATTTGTCAATTTTGTTATTATTTTCAAAAAACCCACTTTTGGTTCTGTTGATTATCTCTTTTGTTTTTCCATTCTCTGTATTTTTACTTCCCATTTCCACTCTCACGTTTATTATGTTCTTCCTTTTATTCACTTTGGGTTTAGTTCATTTTCTAGTTTCTCAGGGTGGAAAGTTAGGCTTTTGATTTGAGATTTTTCTTCTTTCTTTGAATGTAGACATTTACAGTTATAAATTTCCCTTTCAGCACTGCCTTAGCTACATCTTGGTGTTTTTGATACACTGTGCTATTTTTTTTTTTTTTTAAGTTTTGCTCTATTGCCCAGGCTGGGGTGCAGTGGTGCAATCTTGGCTCACTACAACTTCTACCCAGGTTCAAGTCATTCTCATGCCTCAGCCTCCTGAGTAGCTGGAATTACAGATGTGTACCGCCACACCCGGCTAATTTTTGTATTTTTTTTTTTATAGAGACAGGGTTTCACCATGTTTCCCAGGCTGATCTCAAACTCCTGGACTCAAGCGATCCTCCCGCCTCGGCCTCCCACAGTGCTGGGATGAGAGGTGTGAGCCACCGTGCTGGCCCGGGCTGTGCATTTGTTTGTATTCTTTTCAAATTAATTTTCAGTTTCCCTGATGGTCTCTTCTTTGACTCACTGGTTGTTTAGGAGTGTGTAGTTTTCACATATTTTTGAATTTCCCACGTTTCCTTCACTGTCGATTTCCAGTTTCATGCCAGTACAGCTGAAGAACACCTGTGCTTTGGTCTCAGTCCTTCTCCCTTCACTGAGGCTCATTTTGTGGCCTGGCACATGGTCTGTCATGGGGAATGTCCCATGGGCGCTCAAGAGGACTGTGTATTCAGCTGTTGTTGGGGGGCGTGTGTGACAGATGTCCATTCGGCGTACCTGATTTCCTTTGTTAATCTTCGGAATGTTTCTGACACTAGAAAATCAGAAGCTTTCCACCGTTCCCAGCGCCCTGGCTTTGGGAGAGGCCAGTGAGCCTGTGGGTTTGGAGCCTTGTTGCATGAGAGAAGCATGTGTGGAAATGCCAGGGGCCAGCTTTGAACCCCATTCCCCCAACATGATGCCGTGTGTGGCAGACGTGATGCTTGGCTTTGCTCTCTCAGGGTTCCATCTGCGACAGGGGCTACTTGTGTCCCTGGTCTCATCATCTCAGGCTGAAGGTGGCCCTGGTCCTGGCCAGAGGGGCTTTATGAAGCAGAAATAGATGGCCTGGTGCAGGGGCCGAGCCTGGCCAGGACCTCGGCCCTGGGAGTTGTAAAGAAGGCCGGCCTGTACCATGAGCATGTGCACCAAGCTGTGCCCATGTCACGGTGTGCTCGGCGCCTGCCCTTGCACAGGTGCATGGCCTGTCTGAGCCCAGGCTCCCCGCCTATGGGGCCCAGGTTCACAGAGGTGTGAAAGAGACAAGCACAGAGCAGGGGCCTCTGGACCCAGCCAGCCTCGCTTCGATGCTGGGAGGCTGACGTCTTCCATTTTGTCTTCTGCCCAGGCCAGCAGCGGGCCGTCCAGCGGCTGTGCTACTTCTACAGCGTCGTCATGCCCAGCGAGACCCAGTGTGTCATCTACCATGAGTTCCAGCTCTCCCTTGCCCGCGAGGTGGCCGACCAGGTGCTGGAGAGGGCAGCTCCTGGAGACCACCAGTCAGCTCTACCTGTCCCTGGGCACCTAGTGGTGAGGACTGGCTTTGCAGTGGTGGGGGTGTGGAGGGGTGCAAGGGGGTTGGGGTGGCAGGGAGGGGGGCACAGGGAAGCTGGCCCAGGGCCTCCTCAGCCCCTTTCCTTTGGATCATTTGGTTCCTTGGCATCAGATGCTTTGAGCTGGTGGGTCTGGGGTCGTCCCAGGGCTGCTGCTGGCTTGTGAGTCCCAGCTTGAGTCTCCCTTGTTGGGTCAAAGGTCATCTCAACCCCAGCAGAGGCAGTACGTGCACGTGCACTCTGGGCTGTTCTTCCTACTATGGTGGCCTTTGTCATCTGACCTCTGCCTGCCCTGAGTCTTGACTCCTGGCCTTCATCTGTCCCCTTAAATGTGACCACAGCAGCCACCTGTGGCTTCTCTCCCACAGAAGACAGAGCCAATTGTGTCACCTGCTTCCCTGGGGCAGGGTTTCAAGGTCTCACGTCCCATATGTGGCCCACTCGGCTTCCCCTGAGCATGCTGACCTGGTGGGGTAACCATGGCCCTGGCCACCCCACCCACAGGGCCTGGTGACATTGCTGCAGTCACAGCCCCTCAAGTGTTGGACTTACTGAGAGAGCAGGGAAGGGGCCAGATTCCATGGGGACCCGGGAGACTGGCTCCAGTCTTGGCCTCAGGTTCACAGAAGGAAAATGGGTCAGTGTGCTAGAGCCATGCTTCTCAAAGTGTAGTCCCTGGACCAGCAGAGCAGCATCCATGTCACCTAGGAGCCTGTGGCAAGTGGGAGTTCTAGGGCCTGCCCCAGGCCTGTGGAGCCAGAAGCTCTGGGGGCAGGGCCAGCAAGCTATAAGGACAGGCCTCCGGGTGACTGTGATGCCTGCACACCTTGAGAACCATCGGCCTAGATAGCCTCTGAACACTAACGGCTCTTGGTGCGTCTGGAGAAGACACAGGCCATGTCTGGGAGGCAGGGGAGATGGACTAGCACATTCCTCCTGCCACAGGGCAGCATGATGCTCGATTCCCTCAGAAGGATGTCCTTCATCTTTTCCATGCCGTGTGTGTTCACCCTGGCCCTCCCAGCAGCCTGGGAAGGGCAGAACACTGCACATACAATAGGGCCGTTCCCAGTCCCCACATTCCAGATTCATCTGTCACCAGACCCACGAGAGGAGGCAGACTGGTTCCAGGAGGATGAGAGCCCTTGTTCTGACACCTGTGTCTGATTCCAGTGATTCCAGGGCCTACAAATCCTCTCTGGACTACACCAAACGAAGTCTGGGAATTTTCATTGACCTCCAGAAGAAAGAGAAGGAGGCACATGCCTGGTTGCAAGCAGGGAAGATCTATTACATCCTGCGACAGAGTGAGCTGGTGGACCTGTACCTCAGGGGGGTGGCAAGTGATGCAGGAGGACCCCTGTGCTGTTCACTCTCTGTCCATCCACCCATCCATTCATCCTTCCATCATCTATTTACCTGTTCATCCTTCCATCCATCCATCCATCATCCATCCATCTGTCCCTTCATCCATCCATCATTCATCCATCCTTTTATCATCCATCTAGTCACCCGTCTATCCATCCATTCACCTGTCCATCCACCCATCCATTCATCCTTCCGTCATCTATCTATTTACCTGTTCATCCTTCCATCCATCCATCCACCATCCATCCATCCATTCTTCCATCATCTTCCCATACACCTGTGGGTCCTTCCATTCACCCATCCATCATCCATCCATCCATCATCCATCCTTCCGTCCATCCATCCATCATCTATCCATCCATCCCTTCGTCCTTCCATCCCTCCATCATCCATCTATCTGTCCATCCATCCATCCATCATCCATCCACCTGTTCATCCTTCCATCCATCCATCATCCATCCATCCATCCATCCATCCATTCTTCCATCATCTTCCCATACACCTGTGGGTCCATCCATCCATCCATCCATCCATCCTTCCATCATCCATCCATTCATCTGTTCGTCTTTCCACCCATCCATCATCCATCCATCCATCATCCATCATCCATCCATCTTTTTATCCATCCATTCACCTGTTCATCCATCCATCCATCCTTCCATCTATCTTTCCATCATCAATCCAACTGTTCATCCTTCTATCCATCCATCCATCCATCATTCATTAATCTATTCATTTCTTCATCCATCCATTCACCTGTTCTTCCATCCATTCATCCATCCATCCTTCCATCCTTCCATCCTTCCATCCATCCATCCTTTCATCCTTTCATCCATCTTTCCATCCATCTTTCCATTATCCATCCATTCAGCTGTTCATCCTTCTATCCATCCAACCATCTTCCATCCATCCATGATCCATCCATTCACCTGTCCATCTATTCATTCATCATTCATCTTTTTCTCATCCATCCATTCACCCATGTATCCATCCATTCACTTTTCATCCATCCATCCATCCATCTATTCTTCCATCATCCATGCATTCATCTGTTCATCCTTCCATCAATCCATCTTTCCATTTATCCATCCATCCATTTATCCATCCATCCATTTATCCATCCATGCATCCATCATCCATTCGTGTCCATTCTTCCATCCATCGTTCATCCATCCATTTATCATCCATCCATTCACCCGTGTATCCATCCATTCACTTTTTCATCTGTACATCCATCCATCCATTCATCCTTCCATCATCTATCCATCCTTCCATCATCCATCCATCCTTCCATCCATCCATCCATCCATCCATTCATCCATTATGAATGCATCTATCATCCATACTTCATCATCCATCCACTTGCCTCCTGTTCATCCTTCCATCCATCCATCTGTCCATTCATCCATATATCCATTCATCCATCATCCATCCCTCCTTCCATCATCCATCCGCTCACCTCCTGTTCATCCTTCCATCCATCCATCATTCATCCATCTATCCATTCATCCATCCATCATTCATCCATCCTTTTATCATCCACCCATTCACCGGTCTATCCATCCATTCATCTGTTCATCCATCCATCCGTCCATTGATCCTTCCATCATCCGTCCATTCACCTGTTCATCCTTCCATCCATCAATCATCCATCCATCCATCCATCCATCATCTATCATCCATCATCCATCCATTTATCCATCCATCCATCATCCATCCATACTTCCATCATCCATCCATTCACCTGTTCATCCTTCCATCCATCCATCATCCATCCATTCATCCACCCATCCATTCATCCACCCATCCATCATCCATCCACCCATCCATTCACCCATCCATCCATCCATCATCCATCCATCCATCATCCATCCTTTCACCCATCCATCCATTCACCTGTTCGTCCATTCATCCATCCATCATTCATCCATCTACCCACCAATCTACCTATTAATCCATCCCTCCATACATCTATCTGTCCATTTGTTTATCCATACATTCGTCTATCCACCATCTATCCATCCACATGTACATACATCATCTACCCTCCACCCATCCATACATTATCTACCCACGCATACATACATACACACATCATTCCACCCACCCATCCATCCATCCCTCCATCCATCCATCCATCCATCCATCCATCCATCCATCCATCCATCCATCCATACATACATCCAAGTATTCATCTATCCACACACCCATCCATCCATCCATCCATCCATCCATCCATCCATCCATCCATCCAAGCATTCATCTATCCACACACCCTTCCATCCATCCATGTGTCTACATCTCCTCATCCATTCATCCATCCATCCACTCATTCCTAAGCCACTGCTGAGCACCTGTTGTGTGCCTTGTCCCTCCCTCCAACTGGTTCCCTCACATCCTCCCCCGGTGGCCAGCATCTTCTCCCTGAGGGCAGAGGCGCGGGCCCCCCACAGTGCACAGCACCTGCTGGTATACAGCACATGCTCAAATAATGTGACGACTCAATTAACACACAGAAGAACTTGCTCCAAGCGACATGTGGCACATCTCCTTATAAAATGAATCTATCATAGTGGCTGTTTTCAGAGGCTTTCCCAAACACAGTGTGATCTGGAACAAATTGTGAAGCCCACGAGCCTGATGAAGCTTTCATTATTGAGCACCTGCTATATACCTCCTTGAGCTGAGGAGAGGGATGAAGAGCTCATGGCCAAGAGGGGACCAGGCCCACCCACAAACACTGCTGATGTGGCAGGGATGTGGCAACGCAGAAAGGAGCCAGGGGCTAGGCTCCCAGCAATCTGGGGCCACGGAGACTCCTTTGAGTGCAGGGGGAGTGGGCTAGGGCTAGCCCTGTTGGTAGGATTCACAGGTGTCGGGCTCCTGGGCTGCAGCTGCTCAGTCACCTCCTGGCACTCAGGAGCATCAGTTCATTGTCCTCATGCCAGTGGTGGGGGCAGCCCTAATGCACAGGGTCTGAAAAATGCTCAAGTGTACCTGTACTGTGTGAGAGGAAGGAGCCTAGCAAAGGTGCGCGTAGCCACCTCGCTAGGTGTGGGTCTTGAGGGAACTTCTGTCTCCTTTCAGGTGGCACAGAATGTGGACCTGTACACAGGCAACCTCAACCTGGGGCTGGAGCTGTTTGAGGCAGCTGGAGACATCTTCTTCAATGGGGCCTGGGAGCGGGAGGAAGGCATGTCCTTCTACCAGGTGAGCTGGTCTGTGGGCTGATGTGGGTGGGCCTCAGTGGAGCACCTGGAGGGCTGAGGCACAGGTGTGGCAGGGTAGAGGCCTCCCAAATGGAGGCAGGGCCACCCATGCACATGATGAGTTTCCAAGTGGTCTCACCGGGAATGATATTGACCATGCCCCTGCCTGGACAAACGATCGGGGCCTGGACGTGACAATGGCTCTCCCCTTGTACCTGATGACCTCAAGCAACCCTGAGTGGGAAGTCCTGTCCCCATCTTCCAGATAAGGAAACTGAGGCTCAGAGAGGCATAGGGACATGCCAAAGGACACACAGCATATCAGTGGGAGACCCAGGTCTGCATACACCCCGAAGTGGGACGGCTTCTCCCTTCCTCTGAGCTCACGGTGTGGCTCAGCCCTGGGCACAGATCAATGTGGTGTTTTTAGAGCAGAGAGGAGTGCTGGCTCCCCCCAGTCAGACCTCCGGTGCCCAGGTGGGAGAGGCTGGTCTGAGGCTGTCGAGTGTAGCTGGATGGGCCTCAGGTGACTCTTCAGCCCCCAACTTGGATGTCTGAACTGTGTGTTATCCCAGAGCACAGAGCTGTGTCGAGGTGCAGGGGTAGCTGGGGTGTGGGAAGCTCCAAGCACGTGTTTGAGCTCTGAGGAGGGCGCTGGGCAAGGTGGGTGCTGCGGGAAACCTGACCCCACCTGCCTGTGTGGTAGGACCGGGCCCTGCCCCTGGCAGTGACTACGGGCAACCGCAAGGTGGAGCTGCAGCTACAGCTTGCAACAAGCTGGTGTCACTGCTGGCCACACTGGAGGAGCCCCAGGAGGACTTGGAGTTTGCCTACATGGCCCTAGCACTCAGCATCACTCCGGGTACATCCCCTGAGCCCCCGCCCTGCCAGGACCCACACTTTGCCAGAGCCCAGCCTCCAGGTCTGCAGGCCAGGAGCTGAAACAGCTGCTGGATTTTCCTGGTCTCCTGTCCAGGCAGGCAGATCTGCCCAACTGGCTTCCCCGTCCGGCTGTGGGGCACAGCCCGAGGTCTCTCATGCAGTGCAGAGCTCCCTGCCTGACTGAGCTCTGCTTCCTCTGCCTGTTCCCGCTGCTGACCACAAGGGCCGCCCAGTGTGTCCTCTGCCTTCCAGACATCCCAGGCATCTCGTTGGTCCCTGTATGTGTCAGGCTGAGTGGCACATTCCCTATCTCTTGTGCCCTTCCCACCCTCATCAACCACATGGCTCTCTGGCTGATAAAATCCCAGTTCCCCTTCCAGCAGTCTGCCCCTTAAGGCCGTGCATCCCCTGGTGCTGTGCCAGGGTCGTCTGTCCCCCTCCAGAGACAGGGAACCCTAGGCAGGCCACATGCCCCAGCGCCTTGTGCCCCGTGGCCCAGTACACAGTAGGTGTGCAGCTGACTCCCCAAGGTAGGGGGCTCTGATCAGGACACACCCAGGAGGAGTCGGATGTCACGTCTGTGGGTTGCCTGGAGCCGGGGAGCCCGGGAGCACCTGCACTGCATGGCTTTTGGGCTCCCCTGGTGAGCAAAGGCAGGTGGCTATGTGTAGGCACAGAACTGGGCCATCCAAGTCCGACTTTGCCAAAGCCTCTCAGTAGACAGGGGCAGGCCTTATTAGTTCTGCTTTGCAGATGGAAAAGTGAGTCTGGGAACCTGGAATGGAATGGCCAGAGCTGCCCAGGTGACCACAGGTGCCTGGAGACAAGCCACGTGTGCTGCCTGGGGTCTGTATACCTGCTCCTGAGGGGCATGTTCCCTCCCTGCCCCAGAGAGTCACATCCTCACACCTGCCACTTTGGCCTGCACCCCAGCGGACCTGCCGAACAAGCGTGTGGCCTACCACCGGCTGGCCGCCCTGCACCACCGGCTGGGCCATGGCAAGCTGGGGGAGCGCTTCTACCTCAAGGCCGTTTAGCTCTGCAACTCGCCGCTGGAGTTCGACGAGGAGACCCTCTACTACGTGAAGGTGTACCTGGTGCTCGGTGACATCATCATCTACGACCTGAAGGTGGGTGGGGAGGGGCAGGGCTCGGGGTGTTCCTGGCCCCCTTGCAGTGGGATCTCCATCCGGACCCCAGAGTCCTGGGTTCCAGCCTTCCTTAGGAATGGCCCAGTGGCCTCCCTGGAGCTCTACACCCAGCTGGAGGAGCCGGCAAGGTTAGCAGGTAAAACCTAGCTCCCCAGATGGCCAGGCCCCACCCTCAAGAACTCAGTCTCAGCCAGGGAGGCTGACACATGAGTGGGCAATGGTAGCCTCTGGGTAAAGAAGGGGGATTGTAGTCAGGGGGCCCTCCTGGAGGAGGTGACACCAAAGCTGAGTCTTGACAGTCAAGTATCAAGGTGCATTTAACAAAGAAAACAGGGTCGGGAGAGTGACATTTCAGAGGACGGCATCATCCTCACATTGAATCCACGTTGCAAGATCTAACCCAAATCTTGGCGCCTCCTCTAGGAAGCCTGCCCAGGGTGCCAGCCTGCACTGAGCAACTCCTTCCTGGAGTCCCGAGACACCTTGAATCTTCCCATCACCCAAGAAGGGTGGGGTGGGACCAGTGTCTTACCATTGAGTTCACAGACAGGGAAACCCCAGCTCAGGGCAGGTGCAGTGGGGCGGGGCCCCAGCCAGCCAGGCTGAGGCCTTGTTAGGTCGGGTGTGTCTCGAGGGGAGGTGCTGTGCTCCTTCTGCCCCCAGCCCTGCAGGGGTGGAGAGCTGGGATTGGCAGACTGAGACCTGTGGTGTCTCCACCCATCTGCCCAGCGGGCACCGCCCCTCCTTAGCATCACACCAGCCTCGTGTCAGTGCTCCTTACGGGCTGAGGGGCCAGGGCACTCCAGTCCAAGGGCCGAGATCTTGGGGGCCTTAGAACAACATGAGGAGCTGGGGCAGCCCTAAGACCCTGCCCCGTATACCCCACCGCAGGCCTGGGGCTGCCCGGGAGGCCCCCGCCCAGTACTGGCGACACCTGGTGGTCAGATGTGGTTTCTGTGGCCTCCCAAGTCCCAGCCAGATAGGGAGGTGCCAAGTGTCAGGCCCAGGGGGACGCTGTTCACCACTCAGGGGCACGCCTGGTACCCAGGGGGACGGGCCTCCCAGAAGAGGCCTTTATCTCTCTTGGTCAAGCCTGCCGCCCACTCCGCCTGTCCAGGAGAAAGGAAAGCGCCAAGTAGCACAGCCCTCCTTCCCATGCACAGTCCTCCTTCCCATGCACAGCCCTGCTTCCCATGCACAGCCCTGCTTCCCATGCACAGCCCTCCTTCCCATGCACAGCCCTCCTTCCCATGCACAGCCCTCCTTCCCATGCACAGCCCTGCTTCCCATGCACAGCCCTCCTTCCCGTGCACAGCCCTGCTTCCCGTGCACAGTCCTCCTTCCCATGCACAGTCCTCCTTCCCATGCACAGTCCTCCTTCCTATGCACAGCCCTCTGGGCCTCATCGTGACTATGCTGTCAGCACAGGCCAGCTTCCCACAGGGAGGGAAGCTGGATAATTCCCCTTGGAATTATCCAATGGCGGCTGTCTTTCCAAGGCTACACCCTCCTCCATGTATAGGAGGCTCTGGACCCAGGGCCCAGAGGAGTGGGAGAAGAAGCCGGGCTGGATAGGACCTGGAAGGCTGGCAGAGAAGCAGGGGTAAATGGGCATCTTTGCCAATTGCCTCTAAAATGGGGTCCCCTTTAGTCTACACATAAGAGTGAGCCCTGGAATAGGGTGGATTAGGTGTTTACTGGCTCAGGCTGTCACTCACTACAGGCACATGGAAATGCACACGCAAATGCACACAGGCACAGGCACACGCACACACAGGCGCGCACACACACACGTGCACACAGAGGCATGCACACAGGCACACACAGGGACATGCACGCACAGGAACACAAACACGCACATTCACATGCACAGGCACACACACAGACATATGCATTGGCTGGCTCCTTCCTGTTTAGTTGGGAAGCCCCCACCCCTTCAGGAAGCCTTTGCCTTCCACACCCGGCTGAGTCTGGGGCCTCCTGGGCTTCCCTCTGCCACAGCCCGGGCCACCCTGTGTGGTCAGTGTTCACTCCCAGGTCCCTCAGACTGGAAGCAAGGACGTTAGGCTCAACCATACACCCAGCACAGAGTCCAGTGTTCGGCTGGGCCGGGGGGCGTTGGATGAGCGGTGGCTGTGACTCGGGGCCTTCTCACGCCCCTGCTCCGTGTGTGGGGCAGGGCAGTGAGGGAATGGACTGCTGCATCTTGGACTCTGTCATTGGCCCTGGGAGCCATCTTGAGATGGTAAAGAGGGACAGGCCAGGCATGGGTCTTAGAGAGGTCCCTTGGGTGACCGCCATGTGGAGGAGGTGCCTGGGGAGAGGCCGGGTGGGGGATGGGAGGGTGAAGGAGGAGGTCTGGGAGGCGGCATCCCAACCCAGGGATGGTGAGTTTGAGCCAAAGATCCATTGAAAATGGGAGTGGATGTCTGGGGAGTCACAGTCCGTCAATATTTCAGGGAACATTGCCAGAGAGGACACCTGTGACATGGTTTTGTACCTGGCCTGGCCCGTGGAGGGCCTGGAAATGGTCAGCATGGACAGGGGCCAGAGGGGAGCCTGGGTCACTCAACGCAGTGCCCCTGCTGTGGCTTGGAGCCACGGGTCCTGCATGGAACTCTCAGAGCAGGCAGGATCTGCCCTGACCTCAGTCCATGGGGAAAGCAGCCACTGCCTGCGGAGAGGGTGGCACTGGGGCAGGAGGCTTGGGGTGAGTGGGGCGTAGGGACAGTCAGGAAGGCTTCCAGGGGTGTCAGGGTCGTCCCCACCTCCTGCAGCTGAGACCACAGCAGTGTCACAGGCTTCGGGGCTCATGGGGTGAGCCAGCATCGGATGGACATGTGGAATGACCTGGACACAGGAACGGCCTCTGGGAAGACGGGCTCCGAGTCCCCCTTTTGCTGACCATGACCTGTCCCCTTCAGGATCCGTTTGATGCAGCCGGGTACTACCAGCTGGCACTGGCAGCCGCCGTGGACCTGGGCAACAAGAAGGCACAGCTGAAGATCTACACGCGGCCGGCCACCATCTCCCACAACTTCCTCCTGGACTGCGAGAAGTGGCTCTTCTACCAGAAGGCCAGGACCTTCGCCACAGAGCTCAGCGTCCACAGGGTCAACCTACCTCCTCTGCCACTCTGCGGGTGGGCCCCCTGGTTGGCCTCCAGCCACCCTCGCTGAGGACAGTATCCGAGGGAGTGGGTTTTGTGCAAGGAGGATGATCTCCTGCCTCTCCTGGTGTCTCCCGTAGCTCATTTTCTGGGTAATGGAAGCATAAAAGCAGGGTTCAAATAGCAATAAATGTTTTTTTTTCTTTTTTTGCAAAAACATACCGAAGTCCCCATGGCATCCTTCCCTGTGTGCTTCCTGGGCTGTGTCTAGGGGACAGCTCCTTCCCTGGTGGCAGCCCTCTGATCTTGGGGATGAGAAGGGCCGTGAGTCCAACAGACCTGGGCCAGGTCACCATGAGCCTCGGTTTCCTCGGCGGCCAGAGGGGAGATGGTGATTGAACTCTGGGCAGCTCCCTGCTCTCCCTGCTCAGAGTTCTTGCTGTAGGTCTCGTGCCACCCTTGCCTTTAAGCTTCAGGCCACTGTGCCCGGATGTGGGGGCTGTTAGTGTCCCTGTTCGCCATTGAAGAAATAGAGGCACAGAGAGGTTAGGAGTCTGGCCCACCGTCACACAGCAGGTAGAGGCGGACACGCAGAGCCCAGTACACTGACCACCACACCACCCTGCCAGCCTGGAGCCAGGAAGGTGTCCCCCATTAGGACCCAAGGTCAGCTCCTGGAGCTCTCTCATGGTGTCAGGAGAGCCGCAGGCCAGTGAGGGTGGCCCCGGGGATCCCTCACTCAGTGTCCTTTGCTCCCAGACTTGGTTGGGCCGAGCCTGGCCAGTCTCACCTCTGGCCACTGGTCAGCCCTGCGGGAAGTGAGATGCAAGGATCTCCGCCTGTGTAGACGCTTCTACCCAGTATTGAAAGCCTTATCTGGGCTGCCCCCCAGCTCTCCCCACCCACCCTCTCCCCTTCCGGCCCCCGGCCCTCATCCCAGTCCCAGGAATCCCAGGTTTCCCTTCTTGGAATCTCTTGGCCCCAGGGAATACAGTTCACACTGTCTCTTTGTCAGTTTATGCAAGGAAACTGACGTTCAGAGACTGTGGGTGTCCCACGTGATTCTCACATACACTGCACTCTCCCAGACCCCTCTTTTAAACACTTTAAATGAGGTGACTTTCACATCGCATGCAATTAACTATTTCAACGCAAATAATGTGGTGGCATTTGTACATTCACAGTCCTGTGCAACCACTCACGCCATCTAGTTTCAAAATGTATTCCTCTCCCCAGAAGAAACCTCCCATCCTCACTAAGCAGTTACCCCTCCTTGGTATCCCCCAAGCCCCTCGTTTAATGGAAGGGGAAGCTGAGGCCCGGAGAGAGACTTGTCATTGGGCGGAGCTCTGATAATAAGGAATCAGGCACCCATCTGCTGCTTCAGCCCTGGGTTGGTTTTCCACCCAGCAGAGGTGACAGAGCCAGGAGGTTCTGGGAGCGCCACAGGTGTCACTGGTTCAGCCCTGGGTTGGTTTTCCACCCAGCAGAAGTGACAGAGCCAGGAGGTTCTGGGACCCCATGCTTGCAGTCAGAGCCCTGCCCCGAGCCTCCCCACCAGGGGCAGCAGAGAACTTTCCAGAACCGGCCGCGGGGCTGGCGGGAAGCAGCGGGTCAGAGCTGCTGACAAACCTCACGTGGACCCCAGATCGCTGTCTCTGTGGGTTGGGTTTGGGAATTGGAGGGGAGGCCGCATGATTGGAAATGTGAAGACAGTACGGCCTGGCTGGAGCAGCCGGAAGCGCCGTCACGTTGACTGAGGACACAGACCTCCTGTCCGCTGGGCCGGGCCTGCAGCCATTCTTCTCGGGGTGGGGCCCGTAGGTCCGGGATGCTCTTGGTCCCTGACCTGCTTCAGAGTCCGGCGGGCTTTGGACCTCTGCCTCCCCATCTACGCCCACCCTGGCTGGTGCCATGAGGGGCCTGGATCCTGGGATCCTGTTCCTCTTGGGCAGCAGAGTCTGGGGACCAGAGGAGATGATAGGTCTTCAAGCCCCACATTCAAACCCCAGCCCACCACTGACAGTCTGGGGGTTCGGGATGAGGGAGTTGATGTCTCTGAGCCCCAGTTTTGTCACCACTAAAATGAGGCCGATATAATGGGGCAGAGTGCCAGCCCCCGGGCTAACAGAGGCCTGTTTCCTACTGGCAATACCTCTTACTCCTAGGAAGAGCTCCAACCACCACACACTAGGGAACACTCAACCCAGGCCAACTTGTCAGAGGCACGAGAACCAGAGCGACTCCATCTTGAATGGGGGCTGGGTAAAGGGAGGCTGAGACCTGCTGGGCCGCATTCCCAGGAGGCTGGGCATTCTTAGTCACAGGATGAGATAGGAGGTCGGTACAAGATACAGGTCATAAAGACCTTACTGATAAAGCGGGTTGCAGTAAAGTCAGCCAACGCCTACCAAACCAAGATGGCCACGAGAGTGACCTCTGATTGTACTCACGGCTCATTATGTGCTAATTATAATGCATTAGCTACTACAAGACACTCCCACCACCGCGACAGCTTACAGATGCCATGGCAACATCTGGAGGATTTCCTACATGGTCTCAGAAGAAGGGAGGGCAGAAACTCTCATTTCTGGGAATTGCCCATCCCTTTCCTAGAACACTCATGAATAGTCCAACCCTTGTTTAGCGTATGATCAAGAAATAACCATGAAAATGGGCAACCAGCGACCTTTGGTGCCTTTCTGCCTATGGAGCAGCCATTCTTTATTTTCTTTTCTTTTCTTTTTTTTTTTTTTTTGAGATGGAGTCTCGCTCTGTTGGCCGAAATGGAATGCAGTGGCGTGATCTTGGCTCACTACAACCTCCACCTCCTGGGTTCAAGCAATTCTCCTGCCTCAGCCTTCCTAGTAGCTGGGATTACAGACACCTGCCACCACGCCCAGTTAATCTTTTGTATTTTAGTGGCGACACGGTTTTGCCATGTTGGACCAGGCTGGTCTCCAACTTACCACGTCAGGTGATCCACCTGCCTCGGCATCCCAAAGTTATAGGATTGCAGGAGTGAGCCGCTGCGCCCGGCCAGAGTAGCCTTGCTTTTATTCCTTTTCTTTCCTAATAAACTTGCTTTCACTTTATGGAGTCGCCCCGAATTCTTTCTTCTGTGACATCCAAGAAACCTCTCTTGGGGTCTGGATCAGAACCACTTTCCAGTAACAAACTTGCTTCACCTCTCAGACCCTTCGTCTCTTCATCTGTACCCAAAGACAAAGCCTTCCCGAGGTTCCAAAAGTGTGGGGAGAACGCATGGGAAACGAGGGGCACAGAGTTGATGTGCAGAACCAATATCACAGACTCGGTGTCAAGCCACTGTCATACTGGAAGTAATATCATGCTCTCCCCCAAGTTATGAGAAACAATATCACAGGGGGGTGTGTACCTTCTCTGGTGGTGGGAGCAGTATCACCATCTCTACCTTTAGATGACAGAAACGATGTCACAGGGTGGGTGTACACCCGTGAGTTTTTGGAAGCAATGTAATTCTCTCTTCTTCTAGGTTTTACGATTCACATCACAGGTGGGATGTACACCCCTTGTTATATTGGATGGAGTCTCATCCTCTTTCAACCTGTATCTTTAGAACAATATCCCATTGGGGTTGTATATCTCTTCAATATTGGTAGTAATACCATCTTCTCCTTTCCTGGATATAAGAAACAATATCACAGGAGGGTGTACACCCCTTGCAATGTTGGTAGTAATCTCACCTCTCCCCTGTGGTTATTAAGGACAAAATCCCAGGGTGGCTGTACAGTTCCTACGTTATTGGGAGTAATAACATCCATTCACCCCCTGGATATCAGGAACCATATCACAGAAGAGTTGTCCACCCCCTTCGATATTGTCATCCATGTCATCTTCTTCCCGCCTGGATATTAGGAACGATACCCCAGGGTTGGGGGCGGTGTACACCCACTGCGATATCGAAAGTAAAATCAGCCTCTTTCCCGCTGGATATTAGGAACTCTATCACAGGTGTGTGTGCACCTTCTGGGATATTGGGAGTACTATCAGCCTCCACCCCGCTGCATATCAGGAACAGCATACAGGGTGCAGGGTGGTTACACCGCCTGCGATATTAAGAGCAATACTCTTCTCTTTCCCCTGTACATTAGGAACTACATCACAGGGGTCTGTACACCTTCAGCGACATTGGAATTCATGTTATCCTCTCCCCCATTGAATGTCAAAAACGATATCACAGAAGGGTGTACACCCCCTGCAATATGGCCAGTAACATCACCGTCTCTACCTTTGGATACTAGGAACAACATCACAGAGGGTGTGCACACTCCCCTGCAATATTGGGCATAATGTTATCCTCTCTTCCCCTGGATATTAGAAACGATATCCCTGGTGGAGGGAGGTGGAGTACATTAAGAACAACATCACTGGGTGGCTGTACTCCCCCTGCAATATTGGCTGTAGTATCATCCTCTCTTGCCTCAGATATTAAGAACAATATCACAGGAGGGGTGTACAGCCGCAGCCCCTGCGTTATTGGGAGTAATAGCGTCTTCTCCCACTCTAGATATAAGGAACAATATCCCAGGGTTTGTGTACATCCCTTGTGATATTGGGCATATTGTCATCGTCACCCAACGTGAATACTGGGTGTAGTGTCTCAGGGGGGTGTACACTATCTTCGATATTGGGAGTAATATCATTCACTCCCCTCAGCATCGTAGGCTAAATATCGAAGGAGTTTTACAACTCCTGCGATATGGGCAGTAATATCATCCTATCCCCACCTGGATGTTAGGAACTATATCAGAGGTGGCTGTACACATCTTGGCATATTGGGAGTCTTATCATCCTCTCCCATCTTGGATATTATGAAAAATATTAGAAACGAGGTGTACACCCGCTGAGATATTGAGAGTAATATTATGCTCTCTTCTTCGGGATATTAGGAACAATATCACAGGAGGTGTGTACAACCCCTGCGATAATGGGAGTAATAGCATTCTCTCCCCTTGAATATAAGAAACAATATCACAGGAGGATGTGCCACCCCTGTGATACTGGGCATCATATCATGTTATTTGGAACAATAGCACAGTGGGTGTGTAAAATCCCCGCGATGTTGCCACTAGTATTATCTTCCCCATCCCAGGATATAAGGAACAGTATCACAAGGGGATGCACAACCCTGTGATATTGGGGATACCATCTTCCTCTCCCCGGCTGGAGGTGAGGGAATATATCTCAGTGGAGGTCCACGCCCCTTGCGATATTGGGAGTACTATCATCCTCTCGCACTTTGGATAGAAGGAACAAGATGACCGAAAGGATGTACACACACTGCGGTAGTTTCCATTATGTCATTCTCTACCCCCTGGTTATTAGGAAAAACATCACAGAGGAATGTATACTTTCTGCGATATTGGGAGAAATATCATTTGCTGCACACCGGATATCAGGAATAAGACTATTAATTATTAATAGTAATAAATACAATAATAATTAATATTATAATCGACATTAACAATGACAATAAAGATACTAAACATTAACACTGATTAAAAATGTTAATGATTAGGATTAATAATAATAACACTATTAATAATAAAATAATGATATCAACATTAATGTTACTTAAATCACTACTAACTGATGCTGGCAAAAAAGCAATCATTAATATTAAAAATTAATTTTAAAAATGACATAATTATTAAAAATTAATTTTTTACGTCCATCATAATCTACTTAAACTAATTATCAATATTATGGGAAAATATTAATTGACAGTATTATTGATAATTATTACAATCGACTTGATGTTTAATAATTAATTATATCATTGTTACCTGAGCAATACAATGAAGGTGCACACCCATCTGTGAAAGAGTTTACTATTTCCACAGGAAGAGACAATAGTACACACATTATGCAAAACAGGCTCTGAGACCACAATGACTCCCAATAGCCAAGGGGGGGAGAGGGGGTGGCTATTGGTCCCCACCTCGCGGGGGGTGGCTCACCCCCCTGCGGGGTGGCTCCCAATAGCCAAGGGGGGGAGAGGGGGTGGCTATTGGTCCCCACCTCGCGGGGGGTGGCTCACCCCCCTGCGGGGTGGCTCCCAATAGCCAAGGGGGGGAGAGGGGGTGGCTATTGGTCCCCACCTCGCGGGGGGTGGCTCACCCCCCTGCGGGGTGGCTCCCAATAGCCAAGGGGGGGAGAGGGGGTGGCTATTGGTCCCCACCTCGCGGGGGGTGGCTCACCCCCCTGCGGGGTGGCTCCAATAGCCAAGGGGGGGAGAGGGGGTGGCTATTGGTCCCCACCTCGCGGGGGGTGGCTCACCCCCCTGCGGGGTGGCTCCCAATAGCCAAGGGGGGGGAGAGGGGGTGGCTATTGGTCCCCACCTCGCGGGGGGTGGCTCACCCCCCTGCGGGGTGGCTCCCAATAGCCAAGGGGGGGAGAGGGGGTGGCTATTGGTCCCCACCTCGCGGGGGGTGCTCACCCCCCTGCGGGGTGGCTCCCAATAGCCAAGGGGGGGAGAGGGGGTGGCTATTGGTCCCCACCTCGCGGGGGGTGGCTCACCCCCCTGCGGGGTGGCTCCCAATAGCCAAGGGGGCGAGAGGGGGTGGCTATTGGTCCCCACCTCGCGGGGGGTGGCTCACCCCCCTGCGGGGTGGCTCCCAATAGCCAAGGGGGGGAGAGGGGGTGGCTATTGGTCCCCACCTCGCGGGGGTGGCTCACCCCCCTGCGGGGTGGCTCCAATAGCCAAGGGGGGGAGAGGGGGTGGCTATTGGTCCCCACCTCGGGGGGTGGCTCACCCCCCTGCGGGGTGGCTCCCAATAGCCAAGGGGGGGAGAGGGGGTGGCTATTGGTCCCCACCTCGCGGGGGGTGGCTCACCCCCCTGCGGGGTGGCTCCCAATAGCCAAGGGGGGGAGAGGGGGTGGCTATTGGTCCCCACCTCGCGGGGGGTGGCTCACCGCCCTGCGGGGTGGCTCCCAATAGCCAAGGGGGGGAGAGGGGGTGGCTATTGGTCCCCACCTCGCGGGGGGTGGCTCACCCCCCTGCGGGGTGGCTCCCAATAGCCAAGGGGGGGAGAGGGGGTGGCTATTGGTCCCCACCTCGCGGGGGGTGGCTCACCCCCCTGCGGGGTGGCTCCCAATAGCCAAGGGGGGCAGAGGGGGTGGCTATTGGTCCCCACCTCGCGGGGGGTGGCTCACCCCCCTGCGGGGTGGCTCCCAATAGCCAAGGGGGGCAGAGGGGGTGGCTATTGGTCCCCACCTCGCGGGGGTGGCTCACCCCCCTGCGGGGTGGCTCCCAATAGCCAAGGGGGGCAGAGGGGGTGGCTATTGGTCCCCACCTCGCGGGGGGTGGCTCACCCCCCTGCGGGGTGGCTCCCAATAGCCAAGGGGGGCAGAGGGGGTGGCTATTGGTCCCCACCTCGCGGGGGTGGCTCACCCCCCTGCGGGGTGGCTCCCAATAGCCAAGGGGGGCAGAGGGGGTGGCTATTGGTCCCCACCTCGCGGGGGGTGGCTCACCCCCCTGCGGGGTGGCTCCCAATAGCCAAGGGGGGCAGAGGGGGTGGCTATTGGTCCCCACCTCGCGGGGGGTGGCTCACCCCCCTGCGGGGTGGCTCCCAATAGCCAAGGGGGGCAGAGGGGGTGGCTATTGGTCCCCACCTCGCGGGGGGTGGCTCACCCCCTGCGGGGTGGCTCCCAATAGCCAAGGGGGGCAGAGGGGGGTGGCTATTGGTCCCCACCTCGCGGGGGTGGCTCACCCCCCTGCGGGGTGGCTCCCAATAGCCAAGGGGGGCAGAGGGGGTGGCTATTGGTCCCCACCTCGCGGGGGGTGGCTCACCCCCTGCGGGGTGGCTCCCAATAGCCAAGGGGGGCAGAGGGGGTGGCTATTGGTCCCCACCTCGCGGGGGGTGGCTCACCCCCCTGCGGGGTGGCTCCCAATAGCCAAGGGGGGCAGAGGGGGTGGCTATTGGTCCCCACCTCGCGGGGGGTGGCTCACCCCCCTGCGGGGTGGCTCCCAATAGCCAAGGGGGGCAGAGGGGGTGGCTATTGGTCCCCACCTCGCGGGGGGTGGCTCACCCCCCTGCGGGGTGGCTCCCAATAGCCAAGGGGGGCAGAGGGGGTGGCTATTGGTCCCCACCTCGCGGGGGGTGGCTCACCCCCCTGCGGGGTGGCTCCCAATAGCCAAGGGGGGCAGAGGGGGTGGCTATTGGTCCCCACCTCGCGGGGGGTGGCTCACCCCCCTGCGGGGTGGCTCGCAACAACAGCCAAGGGGGGCAGAGGGGGTGGCTATTGGTCCCCACCTCGCGGGGGTGGCTCACCCCCCTGCGGGGTGGCTCGCAACAACAGCCAAGGGGGGCAGAGGGGGTGGCTATTGGTCCCCACCTCGCGGGGGGTGGCTCACCCCCCTGCGGGGTGGCTCGCAACAACAGCCAAGGGGGGCAGAGGGGGTGGCTATTGGTCCCCACCTCGCGGGGGGTGGCTCACCCCCCTGCGGGGTGGCTCGCAACAACAGCCAAGGGGGGCAGAGGGGGTGGCTATTGGTCCCCACCTCGCGGGGGGTGGCTCACCCCCCTGCGGGGTGGCTCGCAACAACAGCCAAGGGGGGCAGAGGGGGTGGCTATTGGTCCCCACCTCGCGGGGGGTGGCTCACCCCCCTGCGGGGTGGCTCGCAACAACAGCCAAGGGGGGCAGAGGGGGTGGCTATTGGTCCCCACCTCGCGGGGGGTGGCTCACCCCCCTGCGGGGTGGCTCGCAACAACAGCCAAGGGGGGCAGAGGGGGTGGCTATTGGTCCCCACCTCGCGGGGGGTGGCTCACCCCCCTGCGGGGTGGCTCGCAACAACAGCCAAGGGGGGCAGAGGGGGTGGCTATTGGTCCCCACCTCGCGGGGGGTGGCTCACCCCCCTGCGGGGTGGCTCGCAACAACAGCCAAGGGGGGCAGAGGGGGTGGCTATTGGTCCCCACCTCGCGGGGGGTGGCTCACCCCCCTGCGGGGTGGCTCGCAACAACAGCCAAGGGGGGCAGAGGGGGTGGCTATTGGTCCCCACCTCGCGGGGGGTGGCTCACCCCCTGCGGGGTGGCTCGCAACAACAGCCAAGGGGGGCAGAGGGGGTGGCTATTGGTCCCCACCTCGCGGGGGGTGGCTCACCCC
The DNA here is from genome assembly GCF_043159975.1 of Macaca nemestrina. Taxonomy (NCBI): domain Eukaryota; kingdom Metazoa; phylum Chordata; class Mammalia; order Primates; family Cercopithecidae; genus Macaca; species Macaca nemestrina. Next base: position 231,297 of record NW_027257889.1, read on the forward strand.
CTGCGGGGTGGCTCGCAACAACAGCCAAGGGGGGCAGAGGGGGTGGCTATTGGTCCCCACCTCGCGGGGGGTGGCTCACCCCCCTGCGGGGTGGCTCGCAACAACAGCCAAGGGGGGCAGAGGGGGTGGCTATTGGTCCCCACCTCGCGGGGGGTGGCTCACCCCCCTGCGGGGTGGCTCGCAACAACAGCCAAGGGGGGCAGAGGGGGTGGCTATTGGTCCCCACCTCGCGGGGGGTGGCTCACCCCCCTGCGGGGTGGCTCGCAACAACAGCCAAGGGGGGCAGAGGGGGTGGCTATTGGTCCCCACCTCGCGGGGGGTGGCTCACCCCCCTGCGGGGGTGGCTCGCAACAACAGCCAAGGGGGGCAGAGGGGGTGGCTATTGGTCCCCACCTCGCGGGGGGGTGGCTCACCCCCCTGCGGGGTGGCTCGCAACAACAGCCAAGGGGGGCAGAGGGGGTGGCTATTGGTCCCCACCTCGCGGGGGGTGGCTCACCCCCCTGCGGGGTGGCTCGCAACAACAGCCAAGGGGGGCAGAGGGGGTGGCTATTGGTCCCCACCTCGCGGGGGGTGGCTCACCCCCCTGCGGGGTGGCTCGCAACAACAGCCAAGGGGGGCAGAGGGGGTGGCTATTGGTCCCCACCTCGCGGGGGGTGGCTCACCCCCCTGCGGGGTGGCTCGCAACAACAGCCAAGGGGGGCAGAGGGGGTGGCTATTGGTCCCCACCTCGCGGGGGGTGGCTCACCCCCCTGCGGGGTGGCTCGCAACAACAGCCAAGGGGGGCAGAGGGGGTGGCTATTGGTCCCCACCTCGCGGGGGGTGGCTCACCCCCCTGCGGGGTGGCTCGCAACAACAGCCAAGGGGGGCAGAGGGGGTGGCTATTGGTCCCCACCTCGCGGGGGGTGGCTCACCCCCCTGCGGGGTGGCTCGCAACAACAGCCAAGGGGGGCAGAGGGGGTGGCTATTGGTCCCCACCTCGCGGGGGGTGGCTCACCCCCCTGCGGGGTGGCTCGCAACAACAGCCAAGGGGGGCAGAGGGGGTGGCTATTGGTCCCCACCTCGCGGGGGGTGGCTCACCCCCCTGCGGGGTGGCTCGCAACAACAGCCAAGGGGGGCAGAGGGGGTGGCTATTGGTCCCCACCTCGCGGGGGGTGGCTCACCCCCTGCGGGGTGGCTCGCAACAACAGCCAAGGGGGGCAGAGGGGGTGGCTATTGGTCCCCACCTCGCGGGGGGTGGCTCACCCCCTGCGGGGTGGCTCGCAACAACAGCCAAGGGGGGCAGAGGGGGTGGCTATTGGTCCCCACCTCGCGGGGGGTGGCTCACCCCCTGCGGGGTGGCTCGCAACAACAGCCAAGGGGGGCAGAGGGGGTGGCTATTGGTCCCCACCTCGCGGGGGGTGGCTCACCCCCCTGCGGGGTGGCTCGCAACAACAGCCAAGGGGGGCAGAGGGGGTGGCTATTGGTCCCCACCTCGCGGGGGGTGGCTCACCCCCCCTGCGGGGTGGCTCGCAACAACAGCCAAGGGGGGCAGAGGGGGTGGCTATTGGTCCCCACCTCGCGGGGGTGGCTCACCCCCCTGCGGGGTGGCTCGCAACAACAGCCAAGGGGGGCAGAGGGGGTGGCTATTGGTCCCCACCTCGCGGGGGGTGGCTCACCCCCCTGCGGGGTGGCTCGCAACAACAGCCAAGGGGGGCAGAGGGGGTGGCTATTGGTCCCCACCTCGCGGGGGGTGGCTCACCCCCCTGCGGGGTGGCTCGCAACAACAGCCAAGGGGGGCAGAGGGGGTGGCTATTGGTCCCCACCTCGCGGGGGGTGGCTCACCCCCCTGCGGGGTGGCTCGCAACAACAGCCAAGGGGGGCAGAGGGGGTGGCTATTGGTCCCCACCTCGCGGGGGGTGGCTCACCCCCCTGCGGGGTGGCTCGCAACAACAGCCAAGGGGGGCAGAGGGGGTGGCTATTGGTCCCCACCTCGCGGGGGGTGGCTCACCCCCCTGCGGGGTGGCTCGCAACAACAGCCAAGGGGGGCAGAGGGGGTGGCTATTGGTCCCCACCTCGCGGGGGGTGGCTCACCCCCTGCGGGGTGGCTCGCAACAACAGCCAAGGGGGGCAGAGGGGGTGGCTATTGGTCCCCACCTCGCGGGGGGTGGCTCACCCCCCTGCGGGGTGGCTCGCAACAACAGCCAAGGGGGGCAGAGGGGGTGGCTATTGGTCCCCACCTCGCGGGGGGTGGCTCACCCCCCTGCGGGGTGGCTCGCAACAACAGCCAAGGGGGGCAGAGGGGGTGGCTATTGGTCCCCACCTCGCGGGGGGTGGCTCACCCCCCTGCGGGGTGGCTCGCAACAACAGCCAAGGGGGGCAGAGGGGGTGGCTATTGGTCCCCACCTCGCGGGGGGGTGGCTCACCCCCTGCGGGGTGGCTCGCAACAACAGCCAAGGGGGGCAGAGGGGGTGGCTATTGGTCCCCACCTCGCGGGGGGTGGCTCACCCCCCTGCGGGGTGGCTCGCAACAACAGCCAAGGGGGGCAGAGGGGGTGGCTATTGGTCCCCACCTCGCGGGGGGTGGCTCACCCCCCTGCGGGGTGGCTCGCAACAACAGCCAAGGGGGGCAGAGGGGGTGGCTATTGGTCCCCACCTCGCGGGGGGTGGCTCACCCCCCTGCGGGGTGGCTCGCAACAACAGCCAAGGGGGGCAGAGGGGGTGGCTATTGGTCCCCACCTCGCGGGGGGTGGCTCACCCCCCTGCGGGGTGGCTCGCAACAACAGCCAAGGGGGGCAGAGGGGGTGGCTATTGGTCCCCACCTCGCGGGGGGTGGCTCACCCCCCTGCGGGGTGGCTCGCAACAACAGCCAAGGGGGGCAGAGGGGGTGGCTATTGGTCCCCACCTCGCGGGGGGTGGCTCACCCCCCTGCGGGGTGGCTCGCAACAACAGCCAAGGGGGGCAGAGGGGGTGGCTATTGGTCCCCACCTCGCGGGGGGTGGCTCACCCCCCTGCGGGGTGGCTCGCAACAACAGCCAAGGGGGGCAGAGGGGGTGGCTATTGGTCCCCACCTCGCGGGGGGTGGCTCACCCCCCTGCGGGGTGGCTCGCAACAACAGCCAAGGGGGGCAGAGGGGGTGGCTATTGGTCCCCACCTCGCGGGGGGTGGCTCACCCCCCTGCGGGGTGGCTCGCAACAACAGCCAAGGGGGGCAGAGGGGGTGGCTATTGGTCCCCACCTCGCGGGGGGTGGCTCACCCCCCTGCGGGGTGGCTCGCAACAACAGCCAAGGGGGGCAGAGGGGGTGGCTATTGGTCCCCACCTCGCGGGGGGTGGCTCACCCCCCTGCGGGGTGGCTCGCAACAACAGCCAAGGGGGGCAGAGGGGGTGGCTATTGGTCCCCACCTCGCGGGGGGTGGCTCACCCCCCTGCGGGGTGGCTCGCAACAACAGCCAAGGGGGGCAGAGGGGGTGGCTATTGGTCCCCACCTCGCGGGGGGTGGCTCACCCCCCTGCGGGGTGGCTCGCAACAACAGCCAAGGGGGGCAGAGGGGGTGGCTATTGGTCCCCACCTCGCGGGGGGTGGCTCACCCCCCTGCGGGGTGGCTCGCAACAACAGCCAAGGGGGGCAGAGGGGGTGGCTATTGGTCCCCACCTCGCGGGGGGTGGCTCACCCCCTGCGGGGTGGCTCGCAACAACAGCCAAGGGGGGCAGAGGGGGTGGCTATTGGTCCCCACCTCGCGGGGGGTGGCTCACCCCCCTGCGGGGTGGCTCGCAACAACAGCCAAGGGGGGCAGAGGGGGTGGCTATTGGTCCCCACCTCGCGGGGGGTGGCTCACCCCCCTGCGGGGTGGCTCGCAACAACAGCCAAGGGGGCAGAGGGGGTGGCTATTGGTCCCCACCTCGCGGGGGGTGGCTCACCCCCCTGCGGGGTGGCTCGCAACAACAGCCAAGGGGGGCAGAGGGGGTGGCTATTGGTCCCCACCTCGCGGGGGGGTGGCTCACCCCCCTGCGGGGTGGCTCGCAACAACAGCCAAGGGGGGCAGAGGGGGTGGCTATTGGTCCCCACCTCGCGGGGGGTGGCTCACCCCCCTGCGGGGTGGCTCGCAACAACAGCCAAGGGGGGGCAGAGGGGGTGGCTATTGGTCCCCACCTCGCGGGGGGTGGCTCACCCCCCTGCGGGGTGGCTCGCAACAACAGCCAAGGGGGGCAGAGGGGGTGGCTATTGGTCCCCACCTCGCGGGGGGTGGCTCACCCCCTGGCGGGGGGTGGCTCGCAACAACAGCCAAGGGGGGCAGAGGGGGTGGCTATTGGTCCCCACCTCGCGGGGGGTGGCTCACCCCCCTGCGGGGTGGCTCGCAACAACAGCCAAGGGGGGCAGAGGGGGTGGCTATTGGTCCCCACCTCGCGGGGGGTGGCTCACCCCCCTGCGGGGTGGCTCGCAACAACAGCCAAGGGGGGCAGAGGGGGTGGCTATTGGTCCCCACCTCGCGGGGGGTGGCTCACCCCCTGCGGGGTGGCTCGCAACAACAGCCAAGGGGGGCAGAGGGGGTGGCTATTGGTCCCCACCTCGCCGGGGGGTGGCTCACCCCCTGCGGGGTGGCTCGCAACAACAGCCAAGGGGGCAGAGGGGGGTGGCTATTGGTCCCCACCTCGCGGGGGGTGGCTCACCCCCCTGCGGGTGGCTCGCAACAACAGCCAAGGGGGGCAGAGGGGGGGGCTATTGGTCCCCACCTCGCGGGGGGGTGGCTCACCCCCCTGCGGGGTGGCTCGCAACAACAGCCAAGGGGGGCAGAGGGGTGGCTATTGGTCCCCACCTCGCGGGGGGTGCTATTGTCCCCC